>NC_056734.1:118270240-118570240 GCF_019279795.1 Protopterus annectens | reverse complement strand
GTGAGTGTATAGATATATATCCACAGACATGAAATATATATATATATATATATATATATATACACACACATAATACACACATATATATATATATGAAGAATGAATGAATGCCGTAAGAATAAAGCATACACAAGGGTTGTGAAGGGAATCGAGAGCAACTAAGGTATTATATAGTGCTTGCTGTGTATGTCAGATAAAGCTGCCCAAGAGTGAGCAGAGCACTGCTATTCGCACCACAGGCAGGGTTCTACCAGTGGGCATAACATCATTGAACTGCTACGTCTACATTACACACAGACGGAATGTAGTCCATGTTGGGAGTCGGGACCACCTACACTTGTTAACCGCAAATGGCTGTAATCCATAACACCAGGAAAGGCATGTATGTGCAAATATAAATGGCGGGAGACCCTGTGAATACACGAGGTGGGACAAAATGTGTGTAGGGCCCCAAATGCTCTGGAGAGGGCAATGTGTAAAGGTGTGTCATGGCTGCGATATCAAGTGGATAATGGCTGTTACGTGCAGAAAGTCAACACAGGTGGGGTGGAGGAACTATGGGTATGCGATTATGGATCTAGGAGTGCCAGGGTTGGTTGGGCCGGTTCCAATGGACTGCCTCGTGTAGGTCAGCTAGTACATAATAGGTATATATGCATACGCACATGCAGACAACAATATGTTGAATTACATTCTCTGTAACACATGCACTCCATTTATTGACATAAATAATATGAATGTGCACAGACAAATAAAGACAGTAGCTGGAATAATAGGCTGTGCAGATGAGGAACAGATCAAATTACACTGTACCACATCCCAATTACCATCAGTAGTCCGTACATGAACATATTGCGACATCTGTCTGCTGCATAATGTGTTAAATACCGATTACAAGATAACTGGAGTGAAGTGTCGGTGTCATAATGACTATGGCAATAGTATGCTGATGAAGCATATATTAAACCCAATACGCATGTGTAAGTGCGTATGAGCGGGAAATGTATTGGTCAACTGACACACAGATGTATATATATTCATATATATATATATATATATATATATATATATATGTATATATATATATATATATATATATATATATATATACATATATATATATATATATATATATATATATATATATATATATACACACACACACACACACACACACACACACACATATATATATATATATATATATATATATATATATATATATATATATATATATATATATATATATATATATATATATATATATATATATATATATATATATATATATATATATATATATATACACACACACACACACACACACACATATACACACACAAAAAAAAAATATATATATATATATATATTATAATATATATATATATATATATATTATAATATATATATATATATATATATATATATATATATATATATATATATATGTATATATATATATATATATATATGGTACTGCAAATAATGTACATACCTAGGTTACTTTACAGCAATTATGGATAATATAAGTTCAGACCGGGCATATGTTAGTGGGAGGTCCAATAAACAAACGTCTACTTCCCACACCCCCCCACCTAGGCCGGTAAGACATATAGACACGCAATAAAGGTAAATACACTGCTGCTTTCCAGACCACTGGCAGGAAACTAGCAGTGGGAGAGATCTGAAAGGTCTACACTTTAAACATGGATCACGGGGTCCCATTGTGGGACACCAAAAATTTCCCTTTTAGGCAAACCTGTGATGACTGACGCGACCAGGATGTAGCTGTACACGGAACAGTAGGTTGTGCAAGTCTGATAACACATGGGTTGACAAAACGTATGACATGTGTCCCGACACGGGGATAGTGGGCAGTGTGTAGGGGTGTGTTCATACCCCAGCTGCGTTCACAGTATGGATGAGTGCTGTAGAGGGGTGTCAGGTAGTGGAACCATTGGTATGCAATCATGGGCCTAAGTGTGCAGGTGTTGGTTGGCAGAGATGTATTAGGCCCGCCCCGTGGAAGTAATTAATATTCCTATGTGGGTATAGCAGACGCCCATACCTCCCAAACCTTATGAGCACATCTACTGGATAGTCTTTAAACCACTGGGGGAACACATAGGAACTATATCAGTAAACTGTACCCAATTATCGTAGACGTCCGTGATTACGAATCAGAATCTAACACAGTCCCAACTAAACCCTTCCAGAACTAGTGATATTAGGTGGACAGGTGGCAGAATACATGTAATGACTAATGGCAACATGTATGAGTCATAAACAGCATTATGTACCTCAACAAATGTGTATGAATACATATGCTCTGGGACTGTCATTGTGTCAGGTTAATAGTACCAATCATCTAAATGTGTCCCTGAGGGTGTTATGCAGTGTCCCTGATTCAGTGTTCATTCTCCCCCATTCGTATGTGAGGTCTGCTAGTGACAGAAAGTGCATATTCCGCTGACTACCTTAGGTAGATGATAGGATAATAGGTTGGGGTTACCACCTGCTCACCTTTGTGAGGGACACTCCCCTTTGGGCAGTTGTGTCCTGCAAAATAAATGTTATTATGGCATATGGCCTGTGATTTAGGGCAAAAAATCCATATATTGTATGTAGTGGTTGCATAAAACGATTATGTTGTATCTGAAACACCTAGATGTTATAGGGAACTGTATTAGCAACTATAATGCTACAAGAATAACCTTTTATTTAGGCAAAACGGTGAAGTAGTCTATTTTCTACTAGCTGTGGGTATGTGTTGCCCTGCCAAATCTGACATCTCTACATATAGGTCCTATAGGGCTGCCACCTTTCAAAATGGCCAATGTGGGACTGGTTCCATAGAAATGTCAGACGTACCAGGTCAGAACATTCCTACAGTCATGCATAGTACAGAACTATACGTATTTGCACAAATAAAAGCTTAGTCTTGTAGCAGTCCACTTGCTTATTCTACTTCACATAACATATAGAAGTGTCATATATACAATAACTGTTACAGGCAGTTATTACAGAAACGTAGAATATAATATTGTCCTGTAATCAGGGCATTTGCTATGTCTTAATTATTTTCGCATGACACATACGCCTAAGGAGGGACTGTCCCACGCAGAGTGGGACAGGTGTTAATCCTAAAGTCCCACCTTGGCCAATTTAAAAGGTAACAAATCTACAATAGGTATGCAGTAGCATGACCCAGCAGATGGATGTGGGTCCCAAAACACATTTACTTGGCTGCATTACTGAGTATCAGTTCCCATGTATCAGCCAGATGGGAGCAGATTGTATGAGGAACCCGCATATAATATGATTAACTCACTGGACAGGCCGCTGATTCCGTACAGTCGAATGCCATGTCGTCGCCTAATGGTCAGCCATACCCGATACTGTAGTCATGTGGTCTGATGTAATAATCATCACAAGGGATCGCACCCCACCGAGCGTGAGTGACACATGCAAGCACCAATGTCGGTGCATGTGCAAGTGAGGGAGCGAGCGGGTGTAAGCGTGTTTGGCTACCAGTATGCGAGTATTGCACTGGTAAAGAAGTGTGGAGGCTAACCAAGTGTGAGAATCTGTAACCAGAGTTCAGCAGTGCTTAACACCGCACAAACCCACGCACAACTGCTCCCAACTGCTTCAATGTGCCTTACTCCCTCTGTATCCAATGGGCTTGTTCTGCCTGCAAACAAATAACCGTCCTTTGCAAGTGTTGGTAGCAACACCCTGCGCACACAGCTAATGTGAATTACCAATACACCATGGCAAATATACAGACAATAGACAATACCACACAAATACCATACAGCACAGTCATCCAACAGTATAGCAATGTACCGGCAGAAATGTCCGGACCACTGGTGTTTGCAGACCTGGCCGTCTTGTGTTTACATGTGTGAGCATGCCCAGTATGACCATTCCGCATGTTGTCAACTGACATTGCCATCATACCTTCATGTGTTTGAGCATGCCCAGTATGGCCAACTGTATTGCATGTGTTACATGTCCAGGTAGTCTGTACTGTGGTGCCGACATCTGCATTGTACACTAACAGGTGGCATGCTGTGTCTGCAAGGTATCCATCAGTCATGTGGCATTGACTGTTGCTACAGCTACATTTCTGCACAGCGTGGGGGGACATCCGACTATATCCACATTCCTACACAGCATGGGGAGGCGCACCTGACTGTTGCTATATGTGTACGTTGGAAGGGGGGCACACCTGACACTTGTACACTTTTGCTACTACTGTACCGGTATGTCAGGTACTCCATTTCAGTGTGTAGACCTACCTATTGTGATGGCTAGAGGCATACCAGTGTACTCCAGATCTTAGCTTTAATTACCAACATATTAGTTTCAGACGTCCTAGCCTTCACAAGCTACATCCAACTGCCTGGCCTGCTGTAGTCTATCTGTGTGGGTCTGTGAGGGGGACATCCATTGGGCATATTCAGAGGCCATAGTACAGCATTTTTCTGTCTTGGTCTACACTTATCCAGCTGGTTGAGACTTGTGTGGGCTGTATGGACACACATGATGCTCAGCCCATTACCCGCAGTGGGTTATGACACCCTGTGTACTACTGGCTACTATGGTGACCCACGTATGTGCTACAGATGTCATGGTGCCACTATGGATGTCTACTCTCTGCTGCCTTAACATTCGTCCACTAAATTCCCTTGCATGCTCACATCAAACCTTGGTGTTTTAACTTTGGAGGATTATTCTGTTGTGGATTTAATAAAGTGAGGTTTGAGTGCGCTGTTTCCAGCTTTTTATTTTTATTGATGCTCACATCCATACCATAGCTACAGGTACCAACACATTTTAATACAACTGCCAATTGGTAGGTTGATTGACTTGAGGGTGTGCCAGACCTGAGGATGGTGCTGGAGGGCTGCCTATGTTGGAGGCACATAGTGCACTTCCTATACATGGCTGAGCACAGGTAGTGTCATGTTTGACATCCCTTTTACTGTCTGTGTGAGTCAGAGAGGGTGGCATTCCCTAGGTCCCTACTGTGTCAGTGCATATGCTATGCATTGCCTCTTTGCCAAGGCCAGATCATACTGGGCACACCTCCTTCCACCTACTGGGTCCGGCACAGGTTGTTCCTCCTCTGAGTCACTCTGTGCCTGTATAGGCCTTGGCATTGGTGGGGAGCTGTGTGGCCCTGCCCCATGCTGTTCCTGCTGCAGCTGTTTCCGCAGGATCATATTGTGTAGCATAGCACATACCATAACAATTTGGGTGCATGTAGCTGGTAAATAATGCAAGGCTCCACCGGATGTGTCCAGACACTGGAGCCGTGACCTGAGCATCCCAAACACACGCTCTATTATATGTCTGGCCTGTGCGTGTGCCTCATTATGGCGTCATTGTTCAGATGTGTGTGCATTTCTGAAGGGTGTCATCAGCCAAGGCTCCAGTGGGTACCCAGCATCCCCCACTAGGTGTCCGTAGGGGATGTTCATACTGGCAAAGCTGTGGTACAGCTGCATCAGATGCCATATATCGGAATTGTCATAGCTTCCAGGGCAGCCAGCACACACATTCAGTATAATGCCCTGGGCATCGCATACGACCTGGCAGTTGATGGAGGGGATGTCCCTGTGGTTAATGCAGGCCCTACCCTGCTCACCAGGTGGTGCTTTGATGCATATGTGCATGCAGGCTATAGCACCCACTACCTGAGGGTAGTCTGCCATTTGGTGGAAGAGACGCATATTGCTGGTCAACACCTCACGTGTGTTGAGGAAATGTATGTGCTCACTGGCATGTGGTGACATTGCATCCAGGAACTGGTGGAATACCCTGGATGCAGATGCCTGTGAGATTCCCATTATATCCCCAGTTGTGCTTTGGGAGGTACCTGTGGCTAGTATACCTAGGCCTACACATACCTTGGTATCCACTGGGATGGGTTCCCTTCGGCCTGTTCGATGTGTCAGGTGTGGCTGGCACAGCTCAACAATCTACTGTAGGAGGTCTCTGTCCACCCCATAGCACTCCACTATCTCCAGCTCATCTAGCCCCTGGTAGGTTACCCTGGGTCTGTACAGTCTTCTCTGTCTCCTCACTGAGGGTTGTTCGGCAGCATTCACATCCTCACCACCCACAGCCTCCTGCACATGTTGGTCTATGTTGCCTGCTGCAGCCCTTCTCATTTCGTAGGATTGTTTGTTAAAATTCCCCCGCAAGTATACAACGGTGGTGTAGAGTGTGGAAAAACCCAAGGGGATGGTGCTTGCTCACTTTATCATAGTGTTCTGGGCCAGGCTGGTCTGCTGAGCCTGTAATCTGCTGATTCTGATAAATATCACCTGTTTGCCCAGCTTGTTCACCTTGACTACTCTCCTACTGCTGTTGTCCCTCCCAATTGCACTAGGCAGGTATAGACACACCCCTAGCTTAGGCATGCTAAGCTAAGAACAATCCTGAGACACAGGGCTCCAATCTACGTACAGTATGCCTGACACCCCCCCATGCTTTCACCTATATTTGAGTCCTGCACCCAGCTATCTATGCACATACACTCTTGGGACCTGAATCACACCCTGGGGATAAATGGGATTCACTATTTTCCACCTCGTTTGCATAGTATTGTCTTCTAATGCATAGTTACATGACCCATACTGAGCCTCCCCAAAAATAACAACTGCTTACTGTCACACAGACCCGCACACAACTGGTGAAAAGCACCTTACTATCACCGTATTCAATGTCACTTGTTCTTCCCAGCAACAAAACAATCGGCCTCTGCATGGCTTGAAACCAGGACTCTGCACACCACAGATGATGTGCTTTACCACTAAGCCATGGCAGATATACATATATCTGAGGTTATCACGTACAGATCATCCAGCACAGGCATTCAACAGTATCGGACATGTATTCCATCATGTACATTTATGTGTGCTAATGTCTATACATATATATATATATATATATATATATATATATATATATATATATATATATATACATATACATACACACACACATACGTAGATATAGAATATATATCTCAACAGTAGACCGCATGACACCAAAGCATTAGACAAGAATGAAAAGGAAACCACATGTGCCTTCTGCATTATGCACTGGTGTTATTATCAAAGCAAGTGTGTTTCTGTGCATCACACGGGTTCAGACTGTATTAAGGGTAAGATTAGGGCTGCTGACATTACTCACCAGACCTATTGCCGAATGTATGTGTATGTCTTGCCAACCCAGTCTCTTGGCCGATTATGACATTTATGGCCACTATATAGGAAAACAACAAAACATGCTCCTCAACACATCCAGTAGCTAGCCACTCACAGACACTAACACATAGGATATGACTGCCAAACACGCACACCTGTCATGCCTTGGAATAGAACACCTACCTGTCTATTCTGTCACACTACAGCATAACGCAGTTACAGGATGCGCTACCGAGATTACTGGGACACGTCACTCCCAGAGGTGTACTTCTAGGTGGGTGACATCATCAGCAATGGCAAAGTCGGCGATAGAGACTGTATGGAGTGTGAGCAGTCTAAAAGCATTATTCTGTCCCCAGGCAGACAGAGACACACACACACACACACACACACACACACACACACACGCACACACGCACACACACACACACACACACACACACACACACACACACACACACACACACACACACACACACACACCCAGTTGGCATGGCTGGGATTAGAACACCAATCTAACTACCTTATCACCCTACAGCATTACCCAGTTACAGAATACGCTACAGAGGTTACTGGGACACAGCCCTCCCACAGGTGTACTTCTAGGTGGGTGACATCATCAGCATTGGCAAAGACGGCGATAGGGATTGTATGGAGTGTGAGCAGTCTAAAAGCATTATTCTGTCCCCAGGTAGACAGAGACACACACACTTATTATAGCCAGGATTAGAACACCGACCTAACTACCTTATCACACTACAACATTACACAGTGACAGAATACGCTACTGAGATTACTGGGACACAGCACTCCCAGAGGTGTTCTTCTAGGTGGGTGACATCATCAGCATTGGCAAAGATGGTGATAGGGATTTATGGAGTGTGAGCAGTCTAAAAGCATTATTCTGTCCCCAGGCAGACGGAGACACACACACACACACACACACACACACACACACACACACACACACACACACACACACACACACACACACACACAGTTTGCATGGCTGGGATTAGAACTCCGACCTAACTACCTTATCACACTACAGCATTACGCAGTTACAGAATGTGCTACCGAATTTACTGGGACACAGCCCTCCCAGAGGTGTATTTGTAGATGGGTGACATCATCGGCCTTGCTAACGGTGGGTATAAGAAATGTATGGAGTGTGAGCAGTATAAAGGTATTACTCAGTCCTCAGGCAAATGGGGAGACACACACACACACACACACACACACACACACACACACACACACACACACACACACACACACACACACACACACACACACACACACACACACACACACACACACGGCAAGTGTGGGGGTAGAACACCAACCTAACTACTTTATTACACTACAGCATTATGCAATTACAGAACGCACTACCAAGATTACTGGGACACAGTCCTCCCAGAGGTGTATTTGTAGATGGGTGACATCATTGGCCTTGCTAACAGTAGGTATAAGAAATTTATGGAGTGTGGCCAGTCTAAAAGCAATTTAGAGTTCACCAGCAAACGGGGACAGACATACACACACACGCCAGTGTCGGGTACGGAACACCTGCCTATTTACAGATTACTATTAGAATACTACATATATACGAATCATGCCACACAGACTGCACATGTCAAGGCTGTCATTATGACCGTCTGGGAATGCGGACATCAACAGGGATGCTGGCAGTTAAGATGTACATACCTGTGAATCTGTGTGTTTAAAGTATGAATCCATCCTGACCTGGAGTATGCCCATCTGTGGAATGGTTGACTACTACCACTATACAGGGTTACAATGGCCATGCCCATACACAGAGGCACATAACCAACACAAGGTGTCACTGGGCATGCTCACACACTTAGTAGCACAGGGCTGTTCGGAATGCACTGTGTCCATCTACACAAGGTTATACTGGGCATGCTCATACACTTAGTAGCACAGGGCTGTTCGGAATGCACTATGTGTCCATCTACACAAGGATATACTGGGCATGCTCATACACTTAGTAGCACAGGGGGCATGCTCACACACTTAGTAGCACAAGGCTGGTTGGAATTCACTACTATGTGTTTGTCTACACAAGGATATACTGGGCATGCTCATACTCCTAGTAACACAGGGCTGACTGGGATGCACTCTGATGCTAAACACGGAGGGCCACAGTGGCCATGCTATTACAGGTAGACATAAATATCACATTGTAATGGGCTCTGGTGTTGGTAGTTGTCATTGTTAGTGGGAACGTTGCTCTACATATATTTGACACCGGTCTTTAACAAATCAACTGCCATTCTGGGATGACATGGCTGACAGTAGGCAGGCCTTTGACGCATATCACATGCATCCATGATACAAGGGAGTGTGGATATTACCCAAGTCACATCCGCCCACACAGTGCCATTCCAAGGTAAATGTCCTAAACACAGGTTAACTCCCATACCCCTACAGGACAACTGCATTGTTTTGTTATGCTAACCAGTGCTAGATGTGTAGCATCCATATTCACAGCTGGCAACTGTAGATCCAACAATGGGGAGTACTGACATCTGTGCAGTGAGGAACACCTGGCTGATGTCTCTGTAGTGCACAATAGCACTACCACCATATACCTCAGAACCTAGCACTACCACCATATACCTCAGAACCAGACATGTGGGCCATAACACAGGTACGGACCGCTCCAGGTGGTGTACCCACATACATAAAGGACACTCACATGTACTGACCTGTCCCCCCATCCCCCCATGAAAGGCATCACAGATGAGCCATGTGCAGGACACAGTATCACATGCTGCATTCTAGGATGTAAACTGCAGACACCACCATGCCCTCAGACCACCACCATGCAACCACACATGTATGACAGATGAGTACGCCACCATGTGGCCTTGACCTGTGTGTTGTACTAAGCTCTACATCAACTGTAGACAGTACACATGTACTGACAAAGTTGCATCATGTGTTATGCAATGCAATGATACCACTGTCTGTGATCAGGTCAGTTGTACACATACCAAGGGTCCTCAGTACTGTCCACCATTAGCAAATGTCTGTTGCTGTACAGCAGTACACACCTTCATGTATGGATATGACATACATGTACCTGCCCTGGGTATGTACATGCCACACACACAAAACATACCTGTAAATAACATAGCTGTTGCAGTCCTTTGTGCAAACAGGTAGCTACAGCCATTACACACATGCACATGGAATGTAGGTCCATGGCTGCTGAATGCTAACAGTACATAAGGTGTGATATCAATGTTGACAGTGGTAACATCCCCTCTGTAATGGTCACCCATCATATCATACAACAGTCCATGTGTCATGTATGTTATTACACATATCCGCCAATTGCAATGCCTACAAACATGACCAAATGTCAGGATTGTAGGACCTACACTCCTGTACATGTAGTGTTGTGCATTCAGATAACATGCGTGTGCAGTTGCTGATGTATGCAGGTGGTGTCTATCCTAATACATCATGCAGCTGCAATGCAGCTTCAACATTGCCAACTGTAGATGGTGATATGCTGAACGTACAGAAAGATGTACCACAGGTATGGACAGATGTGTTCAAATAACTAAGTGGCAGGGCATCTTTGCAGACAGATGTTTGCTGTGGACAGCTCACAGGTGTGTCACAAGTGGTCCTACCAATGCCCTGTGTAACCTGTAAGCAATGGTTTTGTTAATTGAAGGAAATAACACACAACTTAGACAGCAGTCAGGGTGATAGCGAAGGTAAATCACTTGACACCTGTTAATAGATATGATGTCCCTAGTGCATATATCAGCACAGTTGGCACAGGAAGTGTCAGTACAGTTTGTAACGCATGCAATGCTGCTGTACGTCTGACATACATAATATGAGCTAGGCAGGTCTGAGATTCACAGTACTAATGTGTGGTTGCGTGTGTGTCTATATTTGTCACATATTGTGGGGAATACATCTCAATTGTTACTCACTCTCCTGTACACTAGTGTGCACATCTGTATAGACTGCAATGTATAAAGCAGGACATAGGCAGGGGCGTGTATCTCACACATGTGAGTTATCTGTATGTGCATGACATAGGTGTATTAATTATTGAATGCCACAGTGTGTGTATGTAGGGCTGACTGGTCTTTGGGGTGAGGATGTATGTTACCATACTGAACTGATAGGACCCCTCCCACCATCCAGGTGATGCATTCAACTATCCATGTTGATGTCCCCGATCTTAGGCCATACTGACTACCTGTACATGTGTATTCTCTGTGGCGCGTCATGTAGGTGCACAGTACTGTAATGATGATTTGCACATAGGCAGGGGTCCAGTAGCAACTGTGTGCGAGTGTGTGTTACTGTGTCGGTGAAGCCATGTGTGTGTGTGTGTGTGTGTGTGTGTGTGTGTGTGTGTGTGTGTGTGTGTGTGTATGTATGTGTGTGTGTTACAGTGTCACTGAATGCATGTGTGTCAATACCTGAGTGTGTGGGTGCAGTTGTGTGTTGGCATCCTGTCATGAGAATGTGTATTACTGATTCCCATTGAGGCATCACACTTCCCACTGGCCTCTACCCTTGTAATCAGCTAGACCACTCTCTTACCTCGCCACTCCATGTAACTGTACCTGTGATGTCACCCTTTATGGATGTCACGTCTGTGGCCACAGTAGCTTAATACACAGCTATCATGCTCTTAGAACAGTAGACATGTTTGTAACGTGGGACATTCTCACTGGTATGTGGCAGCTACACGGTGCATGCTGTTATATTCATACATACCTGTGAGTAGTCCACATTGACATATGGGACACTTAACTGCAAACACTGACATCCACCGGCATGTGCAATTAGACCTGAAGAAGGACAGCAGAACAACATGACCAATATGCATTTACTGTTGTTACACAAGACACATACTGTTAACAGTATTGTACACCTGTACTACATGGTATATCTGCTGACTGTCAACAGTCCTCAACATTTGTAAACTACACATATCCTAGTCTGTTCACCCTGTGCATCAGACCATATGAGCATGTACCTGCACCGATGGTGTGGATGTCAGGGATGTGGCACAGGCATCATCATATGCACAGGGTGTTAATGTTTGCCGGAGGCTTAGGCTGCACTGTTGTTGCACAAGACACATACTGTTAACAGTATTGTACACCTGTACTACATGGTATATCTGCTCACTGTCAACAGTCATCAACACTTGTAAACTACACATATCATCCTAGTCTGTTCACATTGTGCATCAGACCATATGAGCATGTCCCTGAACTGATGGTGTGGATGTCAGGGTTGCAGCACAGGCATCATCATATGCACAGGGTGTTAATGTTTGCCAGAGGCCTAGGCTGCATCATTGGATGACATCATGTGCATGGGTTTGGGCCTTTGATCTAATTGGGCATGTGTGGATGTTATGCATGTGTGTGTTGCGGTGCCCTACATATGTGTCCAATGTGTGGGTGTATGTCTGCACACCGTTCTCCCATGTGTCGGGCCTACACAGGGGTATTATTGACAGCTACAGACTGTACAGGCAAGGTTTTACAGTTCATGGTGTCCGGCCTCGGACATGTAACCTGTGCCTGCCAGGGGTTGCATGGGCACTACCAGGCAGAGGTGCAGATTGGGTACTGTCTGATGTCACTAGTCCACTGGAACCGTGTCCCTGTTGGGACTGTCCTGGGCCATGTGCACTGAACTGCTGTGTCATGGTGTGGACAGCACAGCACCAGATGCACTGCTGCTGCTACCGCCACTATGGAAGCGGGCATGTGAGGTAGCTCGTACATGTAGACCTGACACAGGTGATGTAGCAGGCCTACGTCCACGTGCCCGACGCCTCACTCCTACCAGATGTTCCAAAACAGACAGCTCACACTCGCGGATTGTCATGCCACGGTCAAGGACTCCAATCATGTCACCCAACCATCTATCCAAAGCATCAGCAATCTGCTGTTGAGCATTTACCATTGCCTGGATGCTGTTGTTTAAAGAATGGACAGCAGCCCTTTGTAGCCTCTGATCTTCTCTGTTGTGCCATTCAGCACATGCCTGTGTCTCCATTACAGCCTGAAACATGCGTCTGGTGACACCAGCTGCTGTGCTCTGTCATGCAGGAGCATGTTGGCCAGAGGTCCTCCTACGAGCAGCACTGACCACGTGCCTGTGTGGGGCACCATCAGTAGTTTGGTTGACACCATGGTGTGCAGGCACACCTTCCATAGCCCCCACACTTTCCTGTTCCAAACTACCATGCACCAGCTGACCTTCTTCTATGGCCACTGGTGATGGGGTATGTACAGATATGGGATCTGTGTGCTGGGATGACGTGGATATAGATGGAATGGCAACCAATGGCACAGTTTCAGCCCCTGACAACTCTGCCTGTGACCCAACTGTACGTTCATCATCACTGCTAGAGTCTGTGGGGACACTAACATCTGATGTACTGCAGGAAGGCAATGCTCCTACATCACCTGTGAGGGCAGACAAGAACTGTACATTACAATTTATACAATAGACACACACACACACATGTGATATGACAGAAGGCATGCAACATGCATGTGATACGGTAGACGGCATGCAGCGCAAACAATAATAGTGGTAGTTATCATACATCCCTATGTTGCACACATCATGCATGTGTGATAGCAGACGGCATGCAAATTACACAATCATAGTAGTGGTTAGCATAGATCCCTGTGTTACACCATGTGGACCAGCACATGTTAACAGTACACCTGCCTGATGTGTGGCATATGATCTTGATAATCACATGTAGTATGACATGTGATCTGCTGACATGTGCAATGACATGCATACATGTTTAACACAATGGTGTCCTGTCGAATATAGAGTGAGGCAATGGTGTACCAATTCAGCGTTGTCTGTCCAGACTACAGATATACTGCAAATTTAGCTGATGTGCATGACCATTGCAGGGAATCATGAAGAGTGTCTAGTGTTATACAGTGTGAGTTACAGACAGGGTTCATAGCCATGACTGTGTTCAGATACAATACGTATATACTATGGAATGTGTCCCACATCACTGAGGTGTATACACACTAAACCATGATGTGGAAGTTGTGACACAGGTCACTGATGGGTATACAGATGACACCCCTGCACATCTGCAACCATATTGCTGCAGCCTGGCAACTATAGGCAGACATGGCGAACACGTCGGTACACCATGTCCCACATGACATCTGTGTACCACACACACACACACACACACACACACACACACACACACACACACACACACACACACACACACACAGACACACACACACACTCACACACACGCGAGGAGCTAGTATGGCATTTATGTCCATCACCAGCAGCAACGGGAATGTACTGTATCTGTGGCCTGATGTGGATACTGTACAGGTAACTGGTGTCATGTTGCAACACCCTCAAGATGTTCAACACATCCTATGTGGTGGATTGATGTTACGCCTACACAAGATGTGCCAGGCCTGTAGGATGTCTAGTGTTCCACATCTACATTATGACCATTATATAAAGGCCATGGTCGAACCATGTGTAGCCATTGTACGACAGGGTGTACACACAAGCACAACACTTCTAGTGTGTGTGTTGCACCATGTCTCTGGCCATCCTCCATTGCCATATGTGTACATGTGTTGTCCAAATTATAGTGATGGGCATCTATTTCACATGTCTGTGTTGTCCCATATGCCATATATGCTCCACTGACAACAGGGTTATGCAGATAAAGGGTGGTATGTGGGATATTTTTTCAGGTTAGGTAGGCAGTGTAGCAGTCAGGCCAATAGATGTCATGGACATGTCAAGATAGCATATCACATTGTGTGACATTCATAGCAGGGCTATGATCCACACCGGTGAAACCTGTGTGCTGGCCATACTCCAGCCCACTGTGTAGTACTGTTTGTATTCCACCACATGTGTAGATCAGATCTGTTGTACATTCCTAAAGTGAACAGCACCTCCACCATTGTATGCACAGCTGTCAACACATCTGGCAATAAAGTATGTGAGGATTCATGTAGGTGAGATGATTCACATAGTTTGCAAGTGTGGCACATGGATAGTCACTGTGATGCATTGCAAGTCCGACCTGTATATTGTGACAGGTCCATACATTATGTGTACATGTTGTGAATGGCCACATGGCAGATAGATTTGTGCATTACGGTTCTTGATAAATAATAACCCTCTCACCTGCAACGGGCTGCTGTCGCCGCAGAATGCCAGAGGTACCTAAATAGGAGTAACACAGCAGTATGAGCATAATCCACCCCTGTATAAAGACTACAGGGAGAAATGTGCATAACACATACACCAGTACATTAGACTATACTATGGTGTATGCACATGTATGCATACACAGAGTAGCATACTATAGTATGTGGCATGTGTGTATACATGCCTTGCAATGATGTTACATTACATATTGTACAGTGACACATGCAGTTATATGAAATATAGTTGTTATAGGTGCAGTACTGACTTACCAGGCAACTCCAGGCTCAGTGGTTGAGAGACAGCCACCTCCACAATATTGGCTAAGGCTTGTGGAGGTGGTTCTGCAGGTGTCCCCTGGTTGGCCAGTAGCTCCTCGGTATGTGTGAGTGGGGGCTGGGTTGGTGGTCCACCACCTGTTGCACCTTGTTCCCTCGCAATTGCATTCACACCCTGTTTTGCCCATCTAAAGAGGTCTGTACAGTGTCTGTGCACCTGCTGGTATGTGCGGTTGTGGCCACCCACATCATTAACCCTCCTGTGAAGTTCCATCCACAGGGCATCCCGCTGCTGTGCATCCTGTGGCACATGGCTGAACAGGATGTTGTGATTATCGAGTAAATATGGGATGAGGGCCTCATCCCCCAAGCATGTAAAAGGGGGAAGCCTTGCACGCGGCATACCTGGAAGACATAATGATGGAGACATGCCACAGTACCTCAGAGACATACAGAGCTACAGATGAACATACATGTGTATCGCATTACTTCAGTTTAAATAGTTGTATTTGCAAACCGACATGACACTGACGTGTTTGTGTCACACACATGTGACACAATGTTGAGTGGATATTATCATCATATAGGTGTGTGTGTCACCTGATTACATTGCTCATGCTCCATGTGGTTGCTGTCTTGATGTGGCCATGTCTGTTTGCCTGTACTGTTGTTCCTACCTATCAGCACATGGCTGGATGTGTCCACATTAATGCAGTTAACCTTGATGCAGTGTATATGTCACATATAAGGACTTGCACTGCCTTAACTGACATGACCTGTGACCCTGCAGACATGCTCACATAAGGTTTTACATGTATGTGTTCTGCCATATACATCTACATGGCACTGTACAGTGATTCAACATCCTGCCATGTATCACCTGTGTTGCACATGTGATACACATGGGACACTGGCTAGCCAGATGGTATTTCCAGGGATAGATATCAACTATGGCATGTACAGTCAAAGTCAACTAGTGGGCTATATGCCATGGGCCATGTATGCATCTAGGATGAAAGGTTACCTGGCAGTAGCTGACAGGCGGGTCTGTGGGGCCAGGTGGAGCAGTGCCACATTACTGATCCACAGGGTTAATGATACATTTACCATGCGTTACCATGCAGTCCTCACACCATGTCTGAGAGGGGAGTGATGTGCAGCTTTGATGGACAGGAATGCATAGTATGGCAGGACTATGTCAAGTGTATGGGACTAGGATCTGTCCAGCATGTGGTAGGTGGATGCCCATGAAGTATGTGTTTGAGATCAGGATGAGCATGTGTAGCATGTCCAACATCACTGGGTTGGACATGGATTTATTCAGGGTATGCATCATCCTACATAGTGGGGATGGGGAATGGGAAGGCTGGTATAGGCCATCTGCACATGGCCAATACTCCTTAAAGGAAATATGTGATCTGATATGGGTCACTTGAGTGGTCTGTGTGGCTGGACAATGATCTCTATATTCATGAATGGCACCCTGTTATTATTAGGGTTGCCACATATGACTCCCTGACGGGTGTGGTGACGTAGCTATCACAGGAAAGACAACTGCCCAGCTGCATCCCTCACAGACATGTGTCCATTATGATGACTGCTGCCTATGTGGTAGTTCATGGATACAGGGTTATTAACATAGGGGTGACAATGCAAGTCAGCTATTGCTCCTAGGTCATAATCATTTGCTTACTTCAATAGGCAGATGTCTTCTGTTTGTCTGTGAGGTATGGACTACAATGAGGGGGAATAGAATTCATTAACCCTGACATACTGTAGCTGCCACTGGTGTGATCATCACATATTATTCAGACACCTTCTGTAGTGTTGTTTCTGCCAGCAGTCCTGTTGATAAACACTCCTGTGTCATAGGAATGTACATCTAGTATACCGAGTGTAGGTGGTACACAGTATGGGTGATGATGTCCTATGACCTGGCAAGGTTATGATATGCAGTGTGACATCAACCATACTGTCATCTACATCTGTACTGCTGACATCACTTAAGTGATCAAGGCTCATGGCCTTCCAGACCAGACTCAGCAGGGTAGTAGTGCAGTACTTCCCATTATCAGTGGTGTCTCCCCCTTTGTTGGATTGTGATACCTGTTGGTGTGCACCATTCAGTGTGTACACAACCTGACATGGAGCTGTTTTACGTTATGTGTATGTGGAGAGCATCTTGGTTTGCCATATGTGTATGATACAACCTGTGATGTAGGCAGGCCATATGCAGACTGAGTGCAGCTTGTACCTGCATAGTTGTGGGTACAGGGGCCCTGTGGTGTACTTGGATATATGCATGTGTACCTGTTGGGGGGAGGGGGCCATGTTTTTATATTATCCAAGAACCTATCTGGATTGCTTATTCATGCTAAGCACTTGTTCAGGACTTGTAAAGAGTATGTAAGCTAATGATTACTATAGCACTCAATCTTCCACATCACCTACAGGTAAGGGTGAACAGGTTTTGTACATACTTTTCTCACTTGCATAGAGTAATGTAGCTGTTGTACTCACTTTCCTCACTTATTTAGGTGAATTTAGTTCTATATTCAGGCATGTCCAAGAGTCAACTGCCAGTGTTCTTACCTGTCTATCTGATGAATCTGGACATCTTGAGGCAATGTACACATTGCCTCATGTACACAGAGAAGCCTCTCCGCCTACCACCCAACACTGCAACCTGTGAGAGGTGCACTCATCTAGCCAAACTGGAGGTAAAAGTCTCTCCAACCAAGCCTGAGCCTGACTGTCATGTGGAGAAGGTACACAGTCGCACAATACCACACTCATCACATAAGCCTCACTGTATCTACCCCACCATTAACTGGGAAAAATATTTGTGTACCAACACATTAACTCAATGGTTTCTGGAATTCATAAACAGCAATGCCCTGACTCAACATATCCACACACCCACCAGGGGCAACAATATCCTAGACCTAGTCATTACCAACATGAGTGACTGGTGCTGCACATGTGAAGCCAACTCCTCGTTGGTCCGATCAGACCATGTGCTGAACACTGTTGATATCCACATCCTGCGCCTATCCCCCATTAAGCGAACCACAGTATAATATTTCTACAAGGCCAACTACATGCTTCTTAAGGCAGACGTGGTGGATGTTATGACACCCATGCAGATGGACAGTACTGTTACAACTGCTGAATCCTACACAAATGCACTCTATAAGCACTTACAGGAGTGCATAGCTTGTGCTATCAGAAACAGAACCAGGACGCTATACTCATAATTAACTAAACCAATCTGGTGGTCCCCTGCCATAAATATACTGTACTACAGGAGGAAGACACTGTTGCAAACAACAGTACAATACCATGCATGAAGGAGATCCCTGGCCAGTCTCAGTAAGAAGGTGAGATCCCTTATACGAGTCTCCAAAGCTAGCTACAAAAACTTTAATGCAACTAATACCAACAACAACCACAGACCTCGATGTCAACAACCGGATCTGCTCTGAGTTACAGCGCAAAGATACGAACATTACAGAAACAATGGATATTGGCAACATCCTGGCAGATCCCTCTCAAAGCTGCACACTCTGAAGGCAATATCACAGCATCCATGGGACCGGACAACATCCCAGGCTGCGTTTTACATGAACTTCAAATCATACTGTCTTTTCACCTATGCACCATGTTCAATAATAGCCTCACATTGGGCATAGTGCCCCCTGAATGGTGCACAGCAACAGTTATCCCACTCCACAAAGGTAGCACCACAATGGACCACAGGATCTATTTCCCTATAGGCCTTCTAGCCTGGTCTGCAAGGCTATGGTGCACATCATGGATCACTGTCAGAGACATTAGGTACCTCCCAACCTTTGATCCCTCCCTGTTTGGTATTGTTAAGGCCGGACCATGCCTTCTAAACCTGGTGGGCTTCTTAGAGACAGTTACCAAGGCATTAGATGAGGGTAAGGAGGTCCACAAAGCCTACCTAGATCTCTCATAGGCTTTCAACACCATTCCTCCTTCTGGTATTATCAACATACCCATCCGCCTGAACATTAACCCCTATGTCATGTGATGGTTTGCAAAGTTGCTCACAAACAGAACACACACAGTAGGAGTTGCATACCCTAGGTCCGACTGAATACCAGTTACAACTGCCATCCCCTAGGGCTCAGTCCTAGGACCCCTCATGTTCGGTATATACTTCTCTGACATACAGACAAGCACAGGAGGGCTTTGGCTGAAAAGGTTTGCAGATAACTGCAAACTAGGGGACATAATTGTTTCTCCAGCTGTTACAGACACCCTCTGGAAGGGTCGCACTGAGATGGATACCTGGTGTTAATATCATGGCGTCAAGCTGAATGCCTAAAAGTGCATAGTCATCCCCTTTGGATATAACTAATTACCCGCAGACTACCACATAGGTGCTAGTCTTCTACATACAAAAAATATATTATGGGATCCAGAAACACCAGTAGATAGCAATCTCTCCTTTGATACCCATAATGACAAGGCGGTTAGAATATCCTTCTACATGGCCCCCCTAATCTCTAATGGGTTCGCATCCAGATCAGAGAGGCCATTGTGACTCTACACATGTCATATCAGACCCATTAAAGGATACAACACCCCATTTGGGATATACCTTACAAGACAACTGCAACAGCTTGGAAGACCACACCAGTACCACACCAAGAGGATTACTGACCTCAAACACATGACCTATGCAGCCCAACCTATGAAACTCCAGCTGTACTCAGTTGCATACTGCATACTCACAGGTGATCTCTGCTTGACATACAAGGCCCATGTCCAACCCTGTATTGCTGGATATGCTCCACCTAAACAAAAGCCCCTGAGAGCCACATGCTGTAGGGATATACACCTAACCACAATGATGAGTAGGATGTGCTGAATGGATAGATTCTTGACCCAGACACTCTCTATGTTTTGGAGCATGATTCCAATGTAAAACAGGCAGGGCCCCCTTCAAGGGAAACATTGCCATGTGGATGGGAGACAGACATGTAGCCGGGGATCACTGCAGTAGCTCTGCTGGACAGAGGCACAGGGAACTATTGGCTCTGCCATTCAGAGGCACAGGGAACCAACCTATGGGGGTGGCGAAAGACAACACACGCTAGCTAGGCTTACAGATATCCTTGGTAAGACAGCCTAGTACTGACCTGTGCACATATTACATGTCTTATGTGCATGGATAGTTAAATAGCTCTTCCATTTTACTTTGCTATCATGCTGATAAACTGTCGGCTCACTAAAAGACATATGTATCCTGTTATTGTGTATTGTAAATACTGATTGACATAATTAATGTTTTTCCTACCATTACAATAATGGTATGTAGCTTGTAATACATATCTGCCTACAGTACTGTACATCACACAGTTATTGGCACAATATCCCACAATGCAAAACATACTTGCACAGTGGCCCAACTTTCCACATGTAATTCTCTGTATTACATCTATACATATGGCTACAGTTACAATATATCAACATATACTATCCGCTGTTATACCACATACTTATTGGACCAACCCTGCCACTGACATCAGCTGGTGAGGAGTATTTCTGTTCAAAGACCTTATATCGCATCCCTTGTGGTGTATGCGGTGTTTGCCTTGTGACCTACAGCAGTACACACAAATACTACAAGCGTGACTATGCTCAACAATACATCACTACAAGATAACTGTTTCCATTATATGGATTGCGTGCACTTTAAATACTACAAAATATACTACATATACAGACATACTGACTGTTCTACATACCTTATTAGTAACCCGATGTATCGTTAACAGTTGATTCAATCCTTTTTGGTTTGTGTTTCAATGTTATTTGTAATGTTCTGCTGGTATATACAGATGGTTTGAATGTGTGATGACACATCCTTTTCTAGTTACATATTGGTAACATGTGGTATCCTGTCCACCAATTGCTGTTCCAAAGTAGTTAACTGGATGCACATCAGCTGTGTAGCTACTCCATTAGCCGATACCATGGCAACAGTGGTGTATAAGTGAGTACTCCTTTTAGGGGTTGTCCGTTTGCCTTACTTTCGAGGGAGACGGCCTAGATGTGTTATTGTGATATATTTCAACAGCTATATGGAGACACACAGAGATATATTAGCTTCATGACTCCCGTGGACTGTGTGTAATGGCTAGACAATTTATTTCTACATGTGAGTACAGCTGTTATATTTCGGAACAGTGCTACTTATGCAGGGTTTGTTTGTACCTGATACTTCTGCAGATGTACTCATTAACCCCGAGTACCTTCTCATGGCGCCTGTGTGCTTAACCCCGAGCGCTCCATGGGAAGATACAAATTCCAAGCCTTTACCCCCGAGTGCCTTCCACAAGCGAGACCAACTGTCATCCACATTTGTACTTCACCTTAATGTTAAACAAGCTGAAATCATAACAGAATGTGTAAATTACCTTCTGTAGTTACGATTCAGCTTGTTATTACAAGAAGGTACCATTAAAGATTGTGTAGAAAATTGTGTTTGCAAGTTCTTCGTAAAGCAAGTGGTGGCAGCCAATCGGATTCTTGCAATCCAAGCCACCACTTGCATAACACCTCCACCCTCAAACTAAATTTCTTTTGTCTCCTCTAAATAAATAGAGGGTCCAGCGGCAGGTATTTCTTTTCTTTTTCCAAAGATTTGGAGATTTCACCTGCCGCTGGATCCTCTTTTTTTACTACCGACATTCTAAGATTTCTCGGATCGCACTATTGACATTCCCAGTCAGCTTGGCTCTTTTTTTGTGTCTGCCGGTAAGCTCTCCTTTATTTTTTACTTTGGCGTCTGGTTTTTCAAAGAGTTTTTTTTTTTTTTTTTTTTTTCTTCTCTTATCTGTGTACATATGTTTATATGATAACAACTGAACGTCCTGCATAGTCGTAGACAAAATTAAGAAAGTTAAAAAGGAAATGAGAATTCCAGAGTATTCACTTGCACGTTACGGGGATTTAGGCTCACGTAATCAGTGTTTCAACTGTTCTAGGAACCGAATGCCCTATGGGTTGTTATTTTCTGTTATCAGTAGAACTGTGCTGCTTGTCTGGTTCATTTACTGCAACATCGGTATTCCCAGTCTGACCTCTAAATCATACAGTTGTGCTGATGGCCTCATCTTGTTTAAAAAGATGCAAGAATACAAATAAAGAAGTCGAGGAGAAATAGGATGAAAAGTCAAAGTAGTGCGTAGGAATTCTCATTATTGCACAGTGGTACACAGAAGACCTAACCAACTTATGTAAAAAGTGGAATGATTCTTAGGTTGTGGCTACTAACCAACAAGGGCAGGTACAGTAGGGGCGAGCAGGGTTGAACGTGTATGCGAGTAAAGGGCATTTTAATTTAGTACGATTAGAGCAATAGTATTAAAATCAGCTTTCTAGTAAGTCAGTTATATAGTTCTTCTTTTCTGTAGGAGTTGTGTGTCGGTACAAACGCGTGTAGATAAGAGGTGTATGCGCAGCAAGCTCGAGCGTTAACGGTCTACGGACGCGATGTGTCAGAAGCTTCCTTATGTAAACGTAACACTGTTCGATAATTCATGCCTCTCAACTGTCCAGAATTTTGCGTCATATTTTTGGTCTGTTCCTCAGAACATTTGTGATTTTCTGGTTATTGAAGTCACTAAATAATAACATAAACATTAACATACATTTGAATTTCAGACTTTAAATCCTTTCGAAAAATGCATGTTAGCAAACCCTGTTATTCTGATAACTTTCTAAGTTTATAAAAGGAATATTTAAAATCTGTCCCTATTTTTGGGCTGGTGTCCGTCAGATTTTCCCAGACTTTGTTCAGATTTCTAGCACTAAGGTTGAGAAGTAGGGGGGGGTCTCAGGATTTCTTAATGTGAGAAATCGGACACAATCTGTCCTCTAGTTGTAAATCAGTCAGCAGGGTACTAGTTTATACACACACAAAGGAATTTTGGCAAGTGAATTTGGAGCAGGTATGTTAACTTTGACTCGCAATGATTGTCACTGTGAAAGTCGTACCTCTCAGCTGCCCTTCATTTTAATACAGATTTTAGCCCCGTCCTTCTTAACCCCTCCTAGAACTTTGACTGATGAATAAGTGGTGACGTACACGTAATAAATGACTATAACGAGAGTTTTATAGACTAAAATGGTATTAATTCACATTCTCTTGTTCTGTCAACGCCTTTAGTTAATAGTACTAATATTTTACAAGTGTCGCAGATTATTTCTGGAATAGTAGTGACGCCCCAACTCCACGTTCAAAAATGGGAAAAGGAGTGGCAGATGTATGGATGGGAAATGCCATAAACACCTAACTGGTTCCACAGCACTGTCAGCTTAATCTCTGTTTATACCTCTCAACTGTCCCTGATTGTGACTCGTATTTTCTCTGTCCCTCGTAATCTTTCCGAAAGATGGTGACTTTTGGGGGAAACAAAAAGGTAGTGAATTATGCTTAATAAATAATACATTATTAGAATTATAGCTTTCTTTTAGTTCATAAAATGTATATTGATTCACACAGCTTTAGTCTGTCAATGTTTCGTGTTAATAGTACTAATATTTTAAGTGTTCCTGATTATTTCTCTATCTCCGATTCTCTTGAGATTTGGCCCTGATTGGTTGAGAGCTGTGCCTTTGCTTCCCATCTTGATTTATGGGGACATCTTTTTAAATTTGGAGGGCTGCACTTATGGTCATTGGAACAGTGAAACCTGCAGTGGGAACAATGTGAATATGTTTTAAGTTCAAGACTGCTATAGCTACAAGCCTCCCACTTACAGCTTTCTCTGAGTTAGTATGTGTAACTAGCAGGGGTGCGGGGCATAGTATTGGCATTATCAGTTCGCCTGTAACAGGTCAGTTTCATTTTATTTTTGTGTAGATGGTACTCTAGTAATGATTGTGTCTGACAGATTTAAGATTATTTTGGCTACCTCTTTCTACATGCCATAAACTTTCCTGTGTGTTATCACTTAATGCAAACCTACCATTGACAGTTCTTGATTATGGGTTTCCTTTGTTGACTGCTGGATAATCTGTCAACTTTGATATGCTAGAATGCTTCATACAAACAAGATCTGGAGATTCAGGGCTAGTGAGCATCTGAATGTGCCAAGTAATATCTCATTTTGAAGACAGTATTGCTGGTTCTAATATGGCAAAAGAATTGTGCCAGTATGTTTGACACATGTGCAGAAATCAAAGTTTGTTTGAGACTTATGGTTATGAAAATTATGATTTTTTTTCATATTTTGGTAAATAACTTTGCAAGGGAGCATCTGAATGTGCCAAGTAATATCTCATTTTGAAGACAATATTGCTGGTTCTAATATGGTAAAAATTGTGCCAGTATGTTTGACACGTGCAGAAATCAAAGTTTGTTTGAGACTTATGGTTATGGAAATTATGATTTTTTTTCATATTTTGGTAAATAACTTTGCAAGGGAGCATCTGAATGTGCCAAGTAATATTTCATTTTGAAGACAGTATTGCTGGTTCTAATATGGTAAAAGAATTGTGCCAGTATGTTTGACACATGTGCAGATATCAAAGTTTGTTTGAGACTTATGGTTATGGAAATTATAATGTTTTTCATATTTTGGTAAATAACTTTGCAAGGGAGCATCTGAATGTGCTAAGTAATACCTCATTTTGAAAAGATTATTTATAGTTCTAACATGGTAAAAGAATGGTACCTGTATGTTGTACTCATAGGCAGATATCAAAGTTTGTTTCTGACTTAGGTTATGGAAATTATGATTTTTTTTTCATATTTTGGTAAATAACTTTGCAAGGGAGCACCGCATTGTGTGAAGTAATACCTCATTTTGAAGACAGTGTTACTCCTTACATCATGGTAAAAGAACTGTGTCTAGGCACTGTACACACGTACAGATATCACAGTTTGTTTAGTCTTGTACAAATATGAAAATTATACATTTACAATACTTCTTATTATTATGCCCATATCTTTGCGAGGGAGCATGGTAATCACACAAATGATGCGTCATTTTGAAGCTGACATTCAGATGCACAACGTCTACACTGATATGTAGGCTCTGTCTGTTACAGGTGATGAGATATTATGCTTTGTTTATTTATCAATTATGAGAAATAATATACTAATCATATTTCTGTGAATATCTCATGAAAGGAGTGTCACACAGTTATGGTTAAAGTATCATTTTAAAGCTGACATTCATACTGACAAATTAAATTCAAATTGTATGGGTCTGCATGGTACATAGACCAAGATATTGTGCTTTGCTTTTCCAAAAAAAAATAAAAAAATTGCACAATATCAGCATTCCTTGCCAAATATTTCATTATGACTTTGATATGCACTATCAACATTTACACTGTTGGAAATGTCAGTGTCTGCTGAACAACTTTCGCGTTTACACTTTTAGTGTAGCTCTTATAGTTAAAGAGTTATGAGCATTTGTTTTCTGTATAGTATTACAAATGGATTTTCTGAAAATGAGCTCAGGCTGCTCTGTTGTTCCTATGGTGGAATTAAGCAGGCAGCTTTTCCTGAGCTGCTCTGGAGTGAATGAGTTAAGTCTGGCAAGGATGTTTGGCCAGCTCAAGGCCGTATGGCTATGCATGAACTGTTATGTGGTGTACAGTGTGTTCACCAGACATCCTTGATTTGGTGTACAAGTGTAGCATACTGTGCTGTTACTCACTAATTGTTAACACATGCCAGTGTACGCACAGCGCTCTGAAACGGGATTAGTGCAAACAAACCCTATTACATCAGCAGCTGTTCCATTGTATAACAGTCACTATTTCACTTAGGGCCATGTTAGTGTGTCTCTGACAAGGTATGTTAAGGCTTCTGCAGATGTCGTACAGTGTGTGAATGATCTGTGATGTTATTACAGTTTGTATTGTAATATGTTTGGGTGTGGGGGTGATGTTGGTGAGTGTGCATAGCAAATGCAGGTGTGTAGGAACTGCTTTTATACATAATCGCTATGTGCGTGAGGGTTCCTTCCCTATTTGAACACCTATCATTTTGTGGACTACTACAATGGTATTTGCAGGCTGATTCATTAAGGCACTATAATGTGGTTCCTGTATAGCATGCAGGTGATGTTAGTCCTTGAATCCCTTAGGTAATACATCTGAATGTAATAACGTGTTGCTACATGATAGCTGTCTTTTTCTGTCATAGGTATTTGCAGTCATCGTAGTTGTGTTGGTGACTGACCCTCTTTGGCTAGGGTTGCCACCTTTTCATATGTCCATAGTGGGACCTATTCAGGACACACATCTGATTTTACAGGCCGACACAAACCCACGGTCAGTATAAGGGATAGAACTTTCCTTTCTTGCCTAATTATAAGCTTATTCTTGTAGCAGTTTAGTAGCTTATCCTGTTTCCTGTACCATGTAGGTACTTTAGATACAGAAATAACTATTGTATGCAACTATTACAGTACATATGGGACATAATTATGTCCTATAATCCCAGACATTTGCCACGTTTATATTTGGTCAGGACACAACTGCCCAAAGAGGGAGTGTCCCTCGCAAAGTGGAACAGGTGGTAACACTATCATTGGCTCATGTCCATAGCACATATTTGTAATGGTGTATAGGCATATACTCTCCTTATCCTTTGTTAATAAAGGTTGGTAGTGGTGGAATGTGTGATTGCTATGGTCTATGTTATACACATATGTGAACACTTCAACCGCTGTATACGGGAGACCTATGGAATTCCGAAACCAGAGTGTTCTGATGCACACAGTCCCGGGAACAGACCCGCATACCCCACATTACCGACATCGACAGTAACTCGCAAAGGAAACACGAACATGGAACACACACATGCACACTCAGACACTGCTACCCAGCACATCCAAACAAACCATCCTACACTACATATGAGCAGGTGGCCAAGCCCCCCTACACACCCCATGTAGGTGTCTGCGCCCCACACACCACCCACTACTTTAATATTCTACATCCTAGGTCGTGCAAACAGACGCACAAAGCTAACCCACAACCACACATTACAGTCCCCCAACAACACACACCACACACAGAACACACACTTACACACACTACAGCCCTAAGAAACACATGTACACACAGTAAACTACCCAAACCGCAACACCGGAAGCACTGACTAACTGTCCATTAACATTGTGAGATTACACCTCGCGCATCTGGTGTTTCGGTACTGTGTTCTTTCGGACCTTAAGCCTTGGGATTACGTGCGTCTGTATGTAAAGCAGTCGGTATGTGGTAGGTAACCCATTTATATGTACCTCCATGGTTATGTAGATGTTGTTAACCTATCTATATATCTACATATATATGTATATCCCGATATATAGACATATCTCTCTCTCTCTCTCTCTCTCTCTCTATATATATATATATATATATATATATATATATATATATACATACACCTTTCATTGTGTACATGCCGGTTTGTCCTATTTCAACACATTCCTACCTTTTGAGTTTTATCCTGTCAGTATACACGACTGCCATTGGTACATCTCAGGTAGTTTAGTGGTATGTTACTGTGATGAATGTGCACATGGTTGTGTGTTCTAATCCTGGCAGTGATATCTTACCTCTCAGAGCAGGCACTGGTAGTGCAAGGGTGATGAACGCACATTTCAGCAGTTGTGTGTTCCACATGTTTATTATTCTGTGGAGAACTACCTATATATGCAAGCTGTGTTTAAGGTATACTATGTAACATGTACACATCTGTAAAGATTCCTGTCAGGTATTCTCCCCATTATTTGGAAACACATCCCTGATTACATTATACAAAACCCCTCACTAACACTCCAGGGAATCCTTGCAGAGTGGGTTTTGAACAGTAGCTACACCCCAGGGATCCTGCAAGTGGCTCTGCTCCACAGAGGGACAGTTAGTTGATTGATGAGGTGGTGACAGCAGACATGTTTTGTCTATGCTTATGAGTGGCCTCTGCGGTTGGCCATGTACCTACCTATGTATCTATGAACCTGTACATACAGTATGGACACATGCTGATAGCTTAATATACTGTTCAGGCATTGACTTACCTTGTGCCAATGGCGGTTGTGTGTACAATAGTTGAGGGTTGCCTATGTAGGATGCACACAGTAGACCACCTATACATGACAATTTACAGGTGGTTGTGTGTGTGTGCCATCCATGTTTGCTGTGTGTGCAGGTGGAGAAGGGTATCAGTCCATGAGTGCCTACACTGTCAGTGTGTGTGCTATACATTCCCTCTTTGCCAAGGCATGGGCATACTGGGCATGCCTCCATCTGCCTATTGGGGCTAGCACAGGGTGTTCATGGTCTGAGCCCCCCTATGCCTGTGGGTCCCTTGGCAATGGTGGTGGGCTGTGAGGGCCTTCACCATTCTGTCCCTGCTGCAGCTGTTTCTGCAGGATCATATTGTGTAGCATGGTACATACTATAAAGATGTGGGCACACATTCCTGGAGAGTACTGCAAGACTCCACCAGATATGTCCAAGCAATGGAACCGTGATTTCAGCATCCCAAACATGCGCTCTATGATGATTCTGGTTTCTGCGTGTGCCTCATTATGGCATTCTTGCGTGGCTGTGTGTGCATTTCTGATGGGTGTCATCATCCATGGTTCCAGTGCATAGCCAGCATCCCCCACCAGGTGGCCATATGCGATGTCCCCCCTGACAAATACCTGATACAGCTGTGAGGCATGCAAGATGTGGGAGTCGTGATAGCTTCCAGGACTGCCGGCACACACATCCATGATAATACCCTGGGCATTGCACATGACCTGGCAGTTGATGGAGGGGAATCCCTTGCAATTTATGTAGTGCCTACCCTGCTCACTGGGTGGTGACTTGATGTATATGTGTGTGCAGTCTATTGCACCCAGTACCTCCGGGTAGTCTGCCACGCAGTGAAAGAGACGTATATTGCTGGCCAGCTCTTCCTGCATTCAGGGGAAGTGTATATGCTCATTGGCATGTGGTAACATGGCATCCAGGAACTGGTGGAGTACCCTGGATGCTGATGCCTGTAAGATCCCCATGATATCCCCAGTTGGCCTTTGAAAGGTACCTGTGGCTAGTATTCTCAAGCTTACACATACCTTTGTGTCCACTGGGATGGGTTCCCCTGTTACTTCTGGCTCTGAGGCGTGGCCAGCACAGCTCAACAAGTTGCTGTGTGATGTCCCTGTCCACCCTGTAATGCTCTACTATCTCAAGATCATGTAGCCCCTGGTAGGTTATCCTGGGTCTGAACACTTGTCTCCTCCTCAGGTGCCTGAGATGGTTGTCAGCATCATCCTCCACACCACCGTCAGTCTCCAACACATGCTGGTGAATCAAAGCTATGGCAGCCCCTAACATATTCATATTAAAAGTACCCCGTCTGTATACACCAATGGTGCCGAGTGTCTGGGAATACACAAGTCTGTGTGTGGGGCGTTCACAACTTATACTATTGTGCAATGGATGATGCTGGTGTAATTGGGTGTGTTTGTGCTATTCCAGCTGCAGGGTATCTTAATTATTGGTTTTACAGCAGGTACTGTTATTGTGGGGCCTTTGGTGTTGACTTACGCTTGTCTGCCATGATTCATCTATTGCCCTTAACTTCTATTTTCAACCAGTTTCACCTCCCATTGTCAGGCATGCATCCAGCTACCACCTTTCTTGTTTTGTGCTTCTATAACCCAGAATTGTGTTAGGAAATGTGTTATGTAGCTGATCTACAGCAAGTTTGCTTTGTTCTGCTGTGACAGTTCTCTTTTCTTTGCTGTACGGCACCTCCCCTTTCCTGTTCTGCAGGTAGCTGCTAGCAGCCTTGTTAGCTGTTGTCTATGGCCCACTGTGAGTTTCTAGGTGTTAATTACTCATTTGTGCTCCAATTACCATGCTGCAGCATTTCCTTATTGTCTTCCCGTAACCTTCCTGTTTCACCTAAGTTGCGCGCCCGGTTTCCGGCTTTTGAGTGCGTTTTCATCCACGTTCACATGCACTTTCAGTCGCCTTGTGTGCTCTCAGCTAAGCATAGCTATGGCTAGGTACACACCCCTATCCTGTGGTTTTGCTTAGTAACAGGCAACCTGGATTACCAATGCTCCAATGTGCTTACAGCTACGGCAGGGCACACCTCTCATGATGTCAAGTTTACCTCTAGGCCACTCCTTGGTGTTGTATCCCTGTGCCATGTGGTACATCCTTACGCCAGTGGGACATCTGCGATTCAGTATTACTTGACTCATTTGTATGGCATTGACTACTAATTCCTAGTTACTACTTGGAACACTGTCACAGACCCTTAGCAACCCTTGTGCCTTGGTTGTGATGTAACATGCATACCATTGACTATTATGGCAAAATCATGATTTGTGTTACATTGCAGTTTTATGACATCTAAATATGTTTTCCTTGTGCTCCAGTTTGTGCACCCATGCACTGCGGTTGTACTTTGTGTTAGTGTGGCCATGACATTAAATGTTATTTTTTATGTGTTGTGCGTGTTTTTTATGCCAAGCTGTATATTTAGCCATTGGCATATGTTAACATTGTAATACGTAAGTCTGGTCTGCTTTCATGGTTCCGATGTTCTGTTTGAAAAAATGTAAACCTTTTTTTGGTTTACATTTCTGCATGCTTACGCTATGCTTGCACCACTTCATGAATCGCTATATACCTTCATTTGCATGCTACATTGCTGTACATGGGGTAATTAGCATACAAGCACCGTGAGCTGTGCAGCTCTGGCATACACTGGTAGTGCACGTGGAAACAGCTCTTACCTGAATTGCTCGACGGCCATATTTGGCGCTAGATTGCTGACGCTACTCCGGTGTATGGCGCAAGCTTCATCAATCCCGCGGTATGTGTATACTTAGTGTAAACTTTCTGAGTGAATAGACAGCCCAAAACTGTGGCAGGGATGTTTTTAATACAGAATGTGTATACTTAGAGTATACTTAGCATGCACTTAGTGTAGGCATTTATGAATCCTGTCCAGGGATAGTAGCTGGTAAAAGAGAGGATTGCCCTTGGAGAAACAGAAACCTATATTTTGTAAAGTGGGTCCACCACTATTGAAGTTGGTGCCTGTTCTAGATGTTCAAGTGAAACATTTGTAAAGGCTCCTTGACATAATGAAATTATCCACATAGGGAGATGAATGATAATGAAAACCATCAGCTGAAGGATATAGCATATAGATGGGAGAGTATTGCTAAATTGTTTTGATAAGCTAAGCAAGACACTCACCTCAGCTGCTCTGAATAAAATTTCCATGTAATCTTGCAGGCAAGTCCACTGTATCAATAAATCAAATTCCTTTCTGTTTCTGCGATGGAAATGTTTACTTATTTTTTCACACCTTAGGAGTATTTTGTTTCACTAAACAGTTAAATGCTAATGATGGGCTGCATAAAAGGTTCAGATGAAGGAAGTCACAAGAGATGATTACATTACGCATAACTTCTAAATAGGATAATCACTTTTCAGTAAGGGTGCTTTAAATACCATGGTCACACTGTTGTTTGTTTGTAGTCAGGAGCATATCAACTTACAGAAAAGCTTGAGTCATTGCAATCATAATGAAGTAAAACAAAGAGATAGGGTGTGCCCACTTGCCACAGTCAACATTTTTGTGTCTGTATATACCTGGCATGTGCCAAACTCTCTTCTCAGAACAGGCCTCCCCTAGTCTTAAGTGCACAAGTCATAAGACTAATTTGCCTTTATTTTCTCTACAAACTGTCTAAAGTTTTTTAAATATTTAATGATTGTCATATACCGTATATACATTTTAACCAATGTTTTTATATTATATTTAATTTGTTACAATTATTTAAACTACAAATGTTTTTGTTTTATTTTTGAAGACTGTAAAATTATTATTCTTAAAATGTTTTGTAGTAATTAGGAAAATTTCTCCCTGGGCCTCTGCTGAAAATGGGCTTCTACCCAGTCAGATTTTCTCAGTAATCAAATGTCAATAAATAAAATAAATAAATAAACCAATACATTTTGATAGCTGCAGCCTGCTGTACTCCTCTAATTATACTATGCCATCTTACACAGAAACTCTAGATCAGTCCCATCTTTTAATGGAAAATTCCTCTCCACTAGTGTGAAGAATACACATAATAACACATAATACATTGTACCTGCTTTATTAAAACTACAATCCGTGGTGGTGCAGCGGTAGCATTGTTGCCTCACAACAAGAGGTTCTCCCATTCGATTCTCAGCTAGTGTGCGGGGAGTGCCTTCTGTGTGGAGTCTGCATGTCCTCCCCGTGGGTCGAGTGGCATTTTGAAAGACATGTATGAATGGACGTGCCTTCGTTGAAGGTTGGGTGTCAAGCTGGCAACTTGGCACCGTGAAAATCTACTGCCAATCATTAGCAGACCGGAGTTCCGCTGTGGCGACCCCTAACCGTGAAAAGCCGAAAAACAGCAACAACCTGCTTTAGTAAAACTAAGCAGCTTCATTTCTAGAAGTGTACATCATCAAACACCCTCAAATTGGTCAATAACCACCATATGTATTAAAAATGGCTTAGAATCATAAAACACATCATTATTTATCATATTTTGTTTTGTATTGCATAAGTGGTAGAAGATCATAAATTTCAAACAACTCTCACATTTTAGCATTTGCCACTGAAGTAGCTATCTAATTTTTTCTCCTGTTTTCTAACCAGTAAAGTAATAACATAGTCCAATATGATGTCACTAGTGTAGGCTGAGTTTATCAGATCCTGTTTGGAATGTGTATTCACAACAGCCTTATTAAAGTTCTTTTTGAGTAACCGATTCCCTTTTCAGCCATAAAAAAACTACATTCAGTTAAGAAATCCCTTCCAATATAAGCTTTAGGCAATTAACATTGATATGAACATCCTCTTGGAATTGCTATGATTTGAAATTATGAGAAGCGGAGAACATACCTCAGGACTCAAGCCAAACTGGAAAAGCTCACTCAGACTCTGCCACAGATTGCTGCATGGGAAATGTTAGTTTGTTTTTGCTTTCTTGTATTTTGTATTGCTTCATTGTCTTCTATTTTATATAATGTGGTTTATTTTCTGTAAACTACTGTTTATTTGTATTCTGTTTTTAATTGCGTATTTAAACTAGAAAAGAGACCACAGTTGTGACTCTTGTGAGTCACACAGAAATTAGAACAGGTCAATTAAGGTTAATTACATCTGAACTGAGGTGGAGCTAGGAACTAAGCCTTCTATGTAAGGGAGAAAATAAAACATTTGAAGGTTTTACTTGAAAAGCTTACTTAGCCAGACTCTGCCACCGATTGCTGTGAGGGAAAGTTTAGTTTGTTTTTGCTTTCTTGTATTTTGTGTTACTTCATTGCCTTCTTCTGTTTTGTAAGTTGCAGTTTACTTTCTTTACATTGTGTTTTATTTGTATTCTGCTTATAATTACATATTTAAACTTGGAAAGAGACCACAGCTGTGTGTTGTGAGTCAAATATGAATTCAAATTTCACCCATCCTTCAACCCTGGAGCTGTTGTGTTTTTAAACTCAACTGCATAGTTTCCATATTAATTTGACCACATCTTCCTTCCCTCTCCACTTTCATTGGCTATTGTGAGTAAGCACAAAATTATCATTTTGTGAAATCGCTCTCCTTCAACAATTTAAATGTGTTGGCTATCCCACTGTATTCCTTAGACCCAGAATACAGTGACTACCCCTTCAAATCTATCTTGCTCTTTTAAAATTGCTCTCCACTTAGATAGCTTAAGTAACTGTTTAGTACACACTGCAACTCTTAGGATATTATCCCATTTTTTTCCATGTTAGCTTTAAAATCTGCAACATCTAGTCCAAGACTAACAATTACTGGAGAGACCATATTCTGCCTCTCAGTAATCATCTTGGGATTAGTGCTTCTGTTTTGCTCCTGGTAAGAGAAGGAGCCTAGGGATATTATTTCCTGGGGATTGCTGATTACCAGAAAGCCTGATAACTACTTCATAGGTGCCAGCTTAGAATTTGTGCTTATATTTTCCTCCCAGTGAGAGATGAAGCAGAGAGCATTGATTCCTGACTGTTTCTGATTGGACAGTGAGTATCTATGCTGGACCTTCCTGATTGGTCTAGTTGCTGTTCATGCCATCTATCAGGAAGAAGCTACAACAAGCCTACAGACTCCTGTATCACCTGGGAGAAGACTGTTGATTACCCATGAGCCTGTGGCCTGCTTCTCATTTGGGTATTTATACTATTGTTTTGCTTCTGGTAAGAGCAGAAGCAAAGGAGTTTTGTATCCCAGCAGCATGAAGCTGTGGTGAGAACAGCACTAGTAGTAGTCAGGCAGTAACAAATCAGAGTAACCCCCTGTTTTTATCATTCTCAACAAAGCTTGCTATTTCATTGCAGTAAGTACTGCTTGATTAGCTGCTGTCTAACCTCACTTCAGAATATCTCCATGAGTACTTCATTTATAAATCATCAGGTTCTACTTATTAGTTTCCCCTCAAGTGTTTGGCAATGCCCTGTATAGAAGTAGACACACTGAGTTGAAATTTTTCCTGTAAAAGCACCCTTGAAATTTCACCAATACCTAGTTGCACACAGGGCAACTAGATTGCAGTCACAGGCACTGACCCTAGAGTTGCAAGCCAGATACTCTTGGCATTACTTTATATTCTCACTGCAATCATCTAATCAATAAAAAAGGGCCTGTTGCCAAGGATATAAACTTTCCCACTATCTCTTTAACAGCTTGATCGATATGGGCATCTTGAGGCAATGTAGAAATTGCCTCATGTTTACTGACAACCAGCTACTTCTCAAACAAACTGTATTTACACAATGTCACTAGAGGCAAAGCTCTCACATAAAAGCACTCCTGTTGTCAATTAGGTTGTCGGACGTACACGTGCTGCACCCATCACATTCAGTTCAAAGCTTTCATGCAGACCCCATGTGCTGAAGTGCATAATTGTAACCTTCCTAAACACAAAAGACCTCCTATATGAAGCACACATAACAAATACCCTCAGCAGCCCTGAATGCATTGTTTCAAAACAACACCTACATTAACATATGCAGCCACATCTCAGGCAGCCTCTACTTCTAAGCACATAAGGCAAGCCACCACAAAATCCAATGTTCTGGTCATTAGAGACTCCATTGTGAATTACACTGATGTCCTTCACACCAGGCCAAGTAAGGAGAAAGTCACAGGCAGTTGCATATCAGGGGACAGGATCCACCACATTACGTACACACTCAGGTCATTGGATCAAAAGTACCAGTATGTTTCAGTGAGAGTTCATGTGGGTGTAAATGACCCGAGACATAGCTCCTTAGATTATATGAAGAGAGACATCATGGAGCTCTTGGAATATGTGTCTCAAGCTGGTATTAGCCTAGCACTGAGCTTCATTTTACCTTCTACAAGGATGATGCTACAATACAAATAAAAGATGACTGACTTTAATAATTACCTTAGTTTCTGATGTCAGGTGCAATATTTATCAGCATTTAAGGAGATGGTCAACAGCCTACACTGCTTTGCCAAGGATGGTCTGCACCTCTCCCCTCTATGCTTTTGAATATTAGCTAAAGCATTGTTATCCACCATAGTCCCTTTTCTAGTCAATTTCCAAATTGAAAGTATTTCTGACATAACAAATCAAAATCTAGAAAATCTAAAGTTGTTACTGCTTAATGCCAGGATTCTTAACAAAAATCTCCACTCCTTGCAAGATCTCCTCACTCTACATAATACTGACATCTGTGCAGTCACTGATACATTGTTTAAAGCTGCAGAGAGTACACTAGAAGTGCAAGGCGATAATGCCTTCCACACATTTACACCAGAAACTACACAGACAAGAACTAAGTATGGATGCATCTTGAATTTCAAGAAAATAAATATACCTTAAGGGTAGTCAAATAGGACAATGCATTTGAGCTTCCCCATGTTCAAATCACCATAGGCAAAATCCCACAATACTACTTAGAAATACTCACCATCCTACCCAACACCATAGTCGTGGGCAACTTTAATTACCCCACTATTAACTGGGAATCATATTCACCAACAAACGTGCAGGCACAGAGTTTCCTGGATTTTGTAAATACAAACTTCCCCAACCACATTGTCAGTACACCAAACAGGTGTGCAAACATACTGGATTTGGTCCTTACTAATATGGGAGAGTGCTGAACATCCCCTAGTGTAATGTCTTCTTTAGTAAGGTCAGATCACAAAATGGCCTCCTTTACAGTAAAAATAAAAACTGGAACCTCATCTAACCATGGAATGTTCATGAACTACTGTAAGGCTAACCTCCTGCTATTAAATGATAATCTGGAAAAATTTCAAGTCCCCAGAGACCCTGAGAACACTGCTACTTACACGGGACTATTCAGAGAAACCCTATATAAGGATAATAGCTGCTTAGAGGCTGTATCCACCAGGAAGAAGTACTGAACTAACTAAAAAACAAGGCACCCTGGTGGAATCATAACATTAATAGGCTGTTTAACCCATGGAAGAAAATCATGACAAAACTTAGGAGTTGTCGCTCCCTGCAGGATAAAAGCACTCTTATGAAACTAAGCAAACAACTCAGAGGACAAATAAAGACTATCAAAGACAAATTTTGAGTTAAATTTGGCCTTTCAGGCCAAGAACAAGCACAAGGCATTTTAAGCTGTATCCACAACCTCAAAGACAGTACTTAATTGTGTGTGGAGTTTATTGTTAATGGAGGCACCTATGCCAAGCCAGAACATATAGCAAACCTACTGGCCTACAAATTTAGCTCCAGCTTTACCCATTTCTCCCCTCAGCCTCCCCTCAGGAAATACTATCAAATATAATTCCCCCTATCACTAGGGAACAGGTCCTTAATTCTCTCTCACTGCCTCAATGGGCCCAGACAATATCCCAAGATACCTTCTAAATAGCATAAAATATAACCTATCAGGCCCTCTGGAATTGCTGTTTAACTGTTGCCTCCAAACAGGCTTCATGTCTCACAAATGGAAAACAGCAACAGCCATTCCTCTGCACAAAGGTAGGGCATCTACAGACCCTGGAAACTACATACCTATGGTTTCACTAGTCTCATAGCCATGGAAAGAATTATGGAAATGATCAGTAATGACATAGGAAACCACCAGACACTGGATCCAATCCAATTTAGCTTTGCCAAGGGCAGGTCATGCCTAGTCAACCTGGTGGACTTCTTTGAGAAGGTCATCAAAGCAATGGATGTGGGCAACACAGATCACACTGCCTATCTTGACCTGGTCAAGGCACTTGACATAACACTCCACTGAGGCATTGTTGACAAACTTAAGAGGTTAGGTATAAACTCTTATGCCACCCAGTAGATAGCCAGCTGGCTGACAGACAAGACCTATGAAGTTAGAATTGAAGAGTCCACCTCTACAAAGAGGTCAGGCACAAGCAGAGTCCCTCAGGGATCAGTCCTTGGAGTGCTCCTTTTTGGCATTTACTTCTCTGAAGTCAAGGCCAATGTCAGTGTTCTCTGGCTGACTAAATTGATTGCAAATTAGGAGCTTCCATTGAATCTCGCACTGACACAAATCTTCTCCAGGAAGGGCTGACACAGACAAATAACTGGTGTCATCACTATCGACTAAAACTAATTGCCAAGAAATGCATAGTAGTATCCTTTAAGAAATTATCCACTCCTGGTAACTATCATATTGACAACACACCCCTAATAGTTGACCCAGTAGTCAGGGACTTGGGGACACACATAGACAGTAATTTAGTTTTTTGACCATCAGGTTTCTATAGTAGTGAAGAAACCATTCTATGTTGTGCAACTTATAAACAAAGATAAGGCATCTAGGTCCAAGGAGGTCACTGTTCTGCTGTATTCAGCATTCATCAGATCTACCATTGAGTAAAATGGTATGCACCTAACCAGGCAAATTCCAACAATTGGAATGTTCACAGAGGTTCCTCACTCAAAGAATAAAGGGCATAAGTAACATATCCTATGCAGCCTGCATCACGGTCCTATCCCTGTATTCTACAGGCTGTTGAGAGGAGACCTATGCCTGGCATACAAGATATTGTCAGAACCCACCCCAATGGAACTTCTGCTTTTCCACAAAACAAACAGCACCAGTATTACCAGTTCTAAACACTTAAACCTTGCCTGTGATATGACTAGGACCTACTGGAGTGACAGGTATGTATCCAGAAACTAGCCCTTCTCTGGAACAGTCCTTCCTAATCCAATTCAAGTGTATCTTGGCAAATCGAATGGGGAACAGGACGTTCATCCCTGGTTTGGCACCTATGTCTCTAATGGACACAGTTGGCCTGTAAATGTTTCATCTCCCAAGCTCCTGCTACACTTATCAAGGGTAAATACCTTGTCAGATATTTGAGATGCATGGTTTGGCTTAAAAAGGCCCCTGTGGTTGTTAGCCTAGTACAGACCTAAGAATCTGTGTAAGGCAAATGTGAACTAGAATTGTATGTTGAAAGACAGAGTTTTACTTACTACAGCAGTATACTACATGGTCTCTCCAGCAGTAGAACAAGTTGTGTTGCTAAGTATTATCCTTGCAATCATTTCAGTTGACAGTTACACACAGGTCAAGCCTAGAATAAAGATAAGACAAAAACAGACAGCGCTTAGTGTGAGTAAAAGCACAGGTTATGGATAACCTTCACTGTAGGTTGATTACAGCCTGTGAGTGTAGCTGTCAGTCTGGGACAAATATTCCTATTAGAAGGTTTAAACTTTATTATTTGAAGATGTACACTTGTCTTTAAGTTAATAGGTTATGGAGTGTTCTGGATGTGTGTGTGTGTTTTTCTGAAGGTTTTTATTAAAACAAAAAGTTTTGTAAGGAGTCTTGATGGAGATGATCTCACTAATCCTGACTTCTTGGCTCCTGTCTAAGAGCCAGCTGGCAATTGAGTGAGATATGTATGGATTTATGCCTAGTTCTCTGACTTTGTTCACCATACCTGAGTGGGATATTATACTGCCTGCCTTAGCCAGATATAGGTAGGTGGTATGCATCATTGTTCCTTCATCAATTGCCTTGGTTACCTTCTCAAAGAAGTTTACCGGGCTGAGTTGGAATGACCTTCACTTGACAAAACCAAACTTAGATTGGGCCAGTGCCTGTAGGTTACCAATATCTTTATAGATTGAGGATCCATAATTCATTCCATGACTTTGCATATTTATTACACTAATCAAACTAATGTGTCTGTAGTTTCTGGTGTTGGTTGATAGTCTGCCTTTGTGAAGGGGATAAACATTGCATACCTCCATTCATTTGGTACGCACACTGTTTTGAAGTTGTAGTCAGAGTGACTCAAGAGGTCCTGGTGGATCATGTTTCAGATTATTTAGGACAGCCTGGAGATATTGTTGGGCCATACTAAAGCTGTGTTTTTGGCCTTAGCAAGTGCTACCATGACCTGCTTCCTGCTAATAGTTGGGGGGGGGGGGGGATTAGGTTGGTAGGGATTTCCTGGGGGTGGAAGAGGGAGTGAGGGGCAAAGTTTGAGCTGAATTTATCAGCCATAAGGTTTACTATGTCATTCTGTTTAGTGAACGTGGTACCATTTAGTAGATGTTCAGCACACTGATATGTGTTACTGTTGAGGTTTCAGACATAGCTGCAGAAGGTCTTGTGTTTGTCTTAGCCTGAGAAGCTATCATGTCCTCGTAGTTGGTGTTGTTGGATTTAATCAGTCTTGTTAGTTTCCTGTTTAGTTTAATTAGTGAGCTCTTGTCATTATGAGAGTTGCTTTGACTTTTTTTCCTTTTGTTAATAACCTGTCAAGATTAGGAGTCCGCCAGTAAAGTTTGTTTTGGGCTTACTTCTGGGAGGTACAGCAGTCTCTATGCAGCCATTTACGTTTGTACAATATTTCTGTGAACAATTCTGCATAGACTGTTATGAATTAGGAGGTAGGCTGGGCACTGAATTTTGATAAACTGTCACTTAATAAGATGTAGTTTGCTTTAGAATAGTTCCTAACTGTAACAGGTTTTGCTTAGTTTTCCAGGTTGATTTTTATTTCAAAGGAGACAGCTTTGTGAGGACTTGACATGGGGGGGGGGGGGTTCAGTATGTTTGAAGCTGTGGTAGGGCTATGCACTAACTGATGAAATGCATTTGTGTTAATAAAGTCCAGGAAATGCTCTGCCTGCAAGTTGAATGTAGTGTATATTTCCCAGTCTCTACAGGGGTAATTAGTGTCCCATGAATAGAGTGTTTGGTTGGATGGTGAGTATCTCCAGTTGGTATTGATAAGAGTTGTGGGATTCTTAAGCATAAATGGTGCTTGCTAAGATATGGTAAGAGACTCTATTTAGGGGGAATTGTATGTGGATAAACTGCAGGGTATCATCTTGTTTAACAAAGGTTGAAGTATACTTGTTGCTATTGTAGATTGAGAGCCCTCCACCTTTAATCCCTGTCTGTGCGGTTGATGATGCAAAAGTGGAATGTACTGTAGCCTTGTACTGCTGGAGGACATTATGCAGCTTTAAACTATGTCCAGGAAATGGATGTCTATATTCTTCAGTGTGATGAAAGCTTGAAGGATGTGCAGTTTCTTGTTAAAGCTCCTAGCATTGAACAATAATACCTTTTAGTTCCTTTGAGTTTTCTTTGCTGTTTCAGTAGGTTTGTCACTTTGGCATTACATAAAAAGGCACTAAGGGAGTGGATAAAGCTTTAGCCAAAAATCGGCAGCCCTGTGGTGTCAGATGCAGGCCATCTTTGGCAAAGCAACATGGTCATTGACCATGTCCTTCTAGGTTGACAAGTATTGAATCAACTTGGACTGACACCAAAAACAAAGCCAATTTTTAAAGTCAATCATTTTTTTTTTTGTTCATACAGTGGCATCATCCCTGGTAAAGGTAGAATGCTGCTCAATGCAACGCACATACCAGTCTGGGATGCATATTCAGAGAGATCCATAATGACTCTCTTCATATAGTCCAGAGAGGTATGTCTAAGGTCATTTACATCCATATGGACTATGATAGAATCATACTGGTATCTGTGGTGCAAAAACTTGAGTGTGAGCATGTGTAAATTTGCAAATCCTGGTTCCAGATAAGCAACTGACAGCTGCTGTCAAGTCTGAGGAGTGGAGCACCTGTGTATGGCATGCAGTGGAGTCCTGGGTAAATTGTTTGCTTGCCTTATGAGCTTTGTTTTCTGGGGTACATTGAGTATAAGCTTATGTGTGCTGTTTTGTGTTGCTCTTAGTGTGTGCTTTAGAGATTGCTGAGGACAGGTGTTGCTGTTTGCAGACTTAGGTTACCTTTGAGGTTTGGAGCAATTGTTTTTTAGTGCCTCAGCATAAGATGGTCTACGTATACGTGGTAGACACTATGTGTGGTGGATGTAGTATGTGTGTTTTTGACAGAATTGTAAGTACGATTTTTACCTCCAAGGAAGATGCATATGCACATCTCTAACATACTGTGTTGTTTTCCTTAAGGACTAAAAGGTTCTCTGTGAACATAAGGCAATTGCTACATTGTCTCAGGATGCCCATATCTACTAAGCTGGCTATGAAAACATTTGGAAATTACATACCCATGTTGTCCGGACCTGTATTAGGGTGGGCTATTAAGTTTGAGGACTAGGTGTAAAAAGGGCTCCTAGTGTTGTCTCTGGGTTTAGGAACTAGAGTTGAATAGTGTTAGGATATGCTATTAGATAGTGCTAAGATATGGTATTAGTGCTATCTGATGTGCAATCTAGCTGCTCTGAGTTTAACTCTGTGCAATGTTTCACTAAGTTTTATAGGTAATTTAACTGTCTAGGCATTTGTGTCTGCACAGGGCAGAGCCAACCACCAATGCGAGCTGAGCAGCTCCATGCAAACATGCCTAATTTATAGGAGCAGAAAAGAAAGTAAACTCTTGAGCCCTCTGCCAAATAAATGTATGCCCCTGGAGTGCTTCCCAGCTCAGGCAGACCAGACAAACTCCTTCTGCCACAAGATGGATGACCTTATTCCTCTTAATGTAAAAGCACAGCAAAAAAGGACCTTCACATGCAATGCAACAACAAAAAAGTATTCCCCTAGCTAAAGTGCCCCTCTGTAAGGTGGTTATAAGACAAACAGCTCAACTACCAAACAGAATAGGTAAAAAGGCAATTTGTAGTAAAAATATACTTTAAATGTTCAGAAAATTGCAAAATACAAGCAGCAATCACTTACACAGTAAAAAACACATGCAATAATATGGTTTGAAACCTATCTTTATCTGACTGGCACTGGGTTTAGTGGAACACTGCCTGAAGCACAGGTAAGCAGCCAAGGTTGAAGGTGTGCTGAGCTCTGTGGAAATGAGCATAGAGCCAGGCAAACATGCCCAATTTACAAAAGCAGAAATGAAAGTAAAATGTAACTCCTGAGCCTTCTGGCCAATAAAACAACTCCACTTTGAGCCCCTCTGGAATACCTCACCCAGACAAACACCTTATGCTACAATATGGATGACCTTAGTCATCTTAATGTAAAAGCACAGCAAATAAGTACAATCAAGTGCAATGCAACAGCAAACAACTTATTCCCCATCTAAATTGTCCCTCTACACTGTGCTTATAACACTAAAACAGTTCAAGTACAAAACTGTAAAGGAGAAAATGTGATATGTAGAAAAATACACTTGAAATGCTCAGAATATTGTAATGAGTAGCAATCACATAAACAGTGAAAAACAATTGCAATATTACATTTTGTTAAGTTATCTTTTTATGGACAGCACTGGATTCAGTGGAAACATTTCTTGAAACACAGGCAAGTAGCCAATATTTGCTAAGCTCTGTGTTCTTTTAATAATTTCTTATCATCTATACTAATCCACAATATGAGAATGATTTTAGTCAAAAAATACTGTTTTTCATTTCCTGTAGCAGAATATTTGAATGATTTGTGTTGGTTGGATGAACACATGCTTTATGAAGTATTTTTGAACCTGAATGGAATTTCCTTAAAGAAAACAAAACAAATTTCAAAGCAGAGGAAATTAAACTATGTGGTTTAATATTTCTTTTGTTTTTCTTCCTAATAATGAACTAATATTGATATATTTAGTTTGCATTCCAGACTATGTTCTACAGTATTTATATGCTATGGAAGTAAATCAAACAAAATAAATTGGGTGTAACTGATTAGATCTGCTATGTAACAAAATGTACAATATCCACATGCAGCAATCAGTTTATTAACTCAGGTGAGTAAATGCTTAGTTTATGTTAACTGAACAGAGGACACATTTTTGCAAATATAGTTGCAGCCTAATGCTAACAGAAATATTGTCCGAACTGAATGCTTTAATACCCAGCATATTAGAAGGAATGACATCTGTGACCAGACTGATGGATCTGGAATGGCTTTTGATTAAATAAATACTACAGTATGCTTCCTCTAAGAAAGCAATAATGCCTTAAGATAATAATGACATACTGAATGAGCATCTCAGTTTTAATTGATAACTTGCAGCTTCTGCCTTTTTAACACTCATACGCACAAGCACGTTTATCCATTTCTATACTTTCTTTCATACTAATATGTCCTGACAAAACATGTCTGATGTGTTAATATAATGCAAGACAAATTTAAGCTGATGCCTGCCAAAAAAAGGCAGCCATCAGAAAGCACTGAGTCACTCACTGCCTACATTCTTAAAAGGGTATATAAATGCAATAAGAAAAAAAAATCTAGTGTCTTCAGACTTGGTGCAGTTGTGGGAGTGCTAGAAACAGCTTTTTTCTATTAATTTCTTTCAAAAAATGACATCAGATTTTGTGGGCCATTATTATGACCTGAACATCGTAATGTCAATCACTTGCATAACTTTAAATTTAATTACTTGTATACAGTTCAATAAATGAATGTTTTTGTAGTACTCATGGCTGTGAAAGTTACTTCACAGGAAGGTTTTGAATCACTGTGACCTGTTGTCATCCGTTAGGATTCAGGTCTTTCCATCTTGTATAAAAGAGGCTTTTATAATGGTTGTCCTTAAGTCTTTTTAGATATCTGTCACTGACAATATTATTAACCAGTCTTTAACATTTCATATACAGGAAACAACATTAAGAAAGTGGTCCTTATTCAATCAGAGACATATATGCCATTGCATGGTATCTAAAATCCAGGACATTCTTGTGGCAGAATAAACAAAGGCAGTAAGAGAGCTCATATTAGGTGTGCTAATGGCATCTTTATAGCAGAATATCAAAGGAGTCAATCCTTTTTCCACACTCCTTGTTTCAAATCTGTATTTTATTGCATAGCTCACTCAGTTTTGCTGAAGGTCTTCTTCCCCACTATGGGGTAACATCCACAGTCATTGAGAGTTTTTTCTCATTTATCTTGAGGTGCCCTAGTGCACAGTCTTTAAACTTTACTATTAAGGGAGTTGAACTCCTGTAGTAGAATTCCAAAAGGTTTAACCATGGTTCCTCTTTTGTTCATGCTATATACCCTTACAATTGGGAAATTGATGTGAAGGTGATAACTAATTAATTAATGTTAGTATGAATGAATCCTTAGTTGGGTGATATATATGGTCATCTTAAAATATATTAACTAAGACAAACTAAGACAAAGACTATTTTTGTATTTGCCACACAGAAATGTTTCAGTGTTCTGACCTTATACATAAATAAGGTGTACAACCACATTGTGAATGTGAATACTGGTAGAGAAGGGTGAAGGCTGCCAGTCTAGCCAGATAGAATTGTGCAGATAATTTTATAATTTGTAAATATGAATGTTGAACTTAAAACAATGTGGCAACATTGCCATCTGCTGTAAAGAAAGCTAAGTCAAGCATTTCTTGTTGGTCCTTTGGAATTAAAATCATTTCATCACTGCCTTTGATGTTTTACAAGTCGGTTCCAGTCCGGCTAGATGAAGGCTTCCTGCCTATTGTTTTAAGGCTAACGTTAATGACCAAAATTTACATGTGGAATGTCCTTTTTTGCTCTAAGAGTTAAGAATGTAAATGGAGTTTGGCTTCTAGCCTGGGAACTCCAGGAAAGTGTAAAAGATGATGTAATGTTTAGCAGAACTGCAATAGCAATTTAAACAGTGAGATCCAGAGATTATGAAACATTTTGATCTTGGACATTCAACTCATCAGCACTGCCTTATGATCTGTATGAAAGTAGGATTTTAGCACTGTGTTTTCTCTTAGGAATAGTTAGAAATTAGAAGGTTTAGACTAAGTGTTTTTCTGTATTCATATCAGACCTTTCCTAATGTATTGCTTTAAGTAGTTCTCTGTGACCTCTGAACTCTTGAGTAACATTGTGTTGTAGTAGCATTGTCTTGTGTTTTTATTACTTATTATTAAATATTTTAAACACTTTCAACTGTGGCTGTTTTATGTAGAGATAATTTAAGCTCTAGAGTATATTACATGTTTGTTTTGATCCTGTTATCAAGTCACTCCAATAAACTTTGCTGTTCAGTCACACTCACCTAATTGGATAATAATATTGCACAGTAATAATTCGACACCCTTTTAAGGGCCTTTGAGTAGCTGATAAATATTAGCTGGTGGTGGCAGGAATTACTACCGTATAATGTGGGTATAGGGGCACAGCTGGAGAATCTGTGTCAGCCTTTCCCAGGAGTGTCTATGAAGTTGTATAAATTCTTATTTCAAAGTGTGTGTGTGTGTGTGTGTGTGTGTGTGTGTGTGTGTGTGTGAGTGTGTCAGCTACTTGGGCAGGGACATGAAGCACTGGTTGGACAGAGAGGGTGCTAGAGATTTTAGCTTGCCCAGCTAGGCTGAGATCTGGACCCTATAGCTGTGCCAGTGGGGAGTCTTACTGGGGACCTGGGGAGCAAAGGAGCGACCAGCCCCGGACTGACTGTGATCTCTGTGTGCTCTTAAGGGACATTGCACTTTACTGTGTGTATTTATTGTCCTTTCTTCTCATATGAGATGCCCTCTATGGTGTTAGTGGTGAGGATTGAGACTCCTTGATTGCTGGGTCAGGGCACGGGTGTCACATATTAATTGGTGGTAGTGGTTAGAATATTCACCTCACATTTTTGTTTGGCAGGGGTGGGATATCCACATCACATATTAATTAGTTGGCAAATCTAATTGGCTTGTAGTGGTATGGGTAGAGTGAATCCTGTAGCCTGTGTACAGTGAGCTTTGAAGGTGTTTTTGTACTCTAAAACAGCCACACAGTGAATACTCAGAGTTCAGATCACAATTGTTCTATTTCTTTTGTTAGCTTAGTTAGTCAGGGTGAGCAGGCAGCATGTCAGCAGAGAAGTATGGAAAGCTGACAAGGAGCCAGCTGGCTAGGGGACTGGTGCATGGAAACCTGACTAAGGCAGACCTGATTGCAGCCTTGTTTACAGCTGCATCAGAAAATAGCAACCAGGAGGACAATCAGACTGGCAGTGGAGATATAATTCCCTCGGAGAACGGACAGCACAACCTTTCTGCAGTGGACTTAAAAATCCAGCTGGAGCTAAAAAGACTTGAGTTGGAGGCCAGGCATGTGGAATTAGAAGCAAATGAGAAACTGCAACATTTGCAGGCTGTGGAGAATGAGAAACTGTTACATCTGCAAACTGAGGAACAAGAAAAACAGAGGCAGCATGAGGATGGAGATGCTGACTCTTCACCAGAGTCATGGAGGTAATGGAGAAGAGAGTAACTGGACCCCAGAAGCACAAAAGGTCAGTAAATGTCTTCCACAGTTTAAAGAGGGGGTTCATTTTGATAGTTTCATTCATATGTTTGAGAGGGTATGTAAACAGTATGAAGTTGACCAAGGTCTCTGGGTACGGTTCCCGACCCCCTTACTCCATGGTAAAGCTGTAACTGCATTATGTAAAATGTCTGACGTTGCATGTTTTGATTATACTGCTGTAAAGAAATGTCATTTAGAACTGTTTAAGCTAACACCTGAAATGTATAGGAAAAAGTTTCATGAGCATAGACGCAAGGCAAATGAAAGTGTATGTGAATATGTTACTGAATTGAGCACTTATTTCCATAGTGGGTGAGTGGATGTCAGGTCATGACTTTTGAAGGGCTGGCAGACCTTTTGGTGTGGGAACAAGCCCTTAGCACTTTGTCTGAATACACGAGGATCTGGTTAGCTGATAGACAATGTGCTACTTCAGATGAATTGGGGAAGAAAGGAGACCTATACCTGGCAAGCAGGGCAGCCCTGCACAGAAAAGGGACCCCCAGTACTGCTCATGGGTCTGAAGGAACCCATGGTGGGCAGCACAGACTGCCACAACAGAATCTGCCAGTAGAAGGGGAAGTCACTACTCCAGGTACACATCCAGGAGCTAGGGTTAAATGTTTTGAATGCATTCAGTGGGGCCATGTGGCATACAGATGTCCACAGAGGCAAGGTGGGAAACCAAAGGTGAGGGAGCCAGTAAGTGGGAAAGACAAAATGCCAATAGTCGGTTGTCTTGAGACAACAGGGGTACTAAACTACCATCCTGCAGATGTCCTGAGAGGGAAGGATTTGGATGAGACAGTACCATGTGCTTATGCAGTTATATGTGGTCAGGCTAGGAGACAAGCATGTAGGTCTGGTAGCCTGGGGGAGACCCAGACAGACTGCATACTTGAAGCCAGGACTGGTGAGGTGGTTACTTCAGGGAGGGAGTTACGCTGTAGCAGTGAGCCACAGCTGCTTGTGGGTATTGATGTTCCCTTGGACAGAGTGACTGAAAAAGTATAGGTGAGTAGTAGTACCCAGGCTGACAGTGAGGCACCACTGTCAGAGGATGCCAGACTTCCTGTGGAAGGGGAGCTGGGAAGGGTTACAAGGAGACAGTTGAGACAGGCTCAGCTCTCAGACCCTACATTGCAAGGCCTGAGGCAAGTAGCTAGTGAGGTACCTGATTCTCAAGGAAAGGGGGAATCTGTATACTGGGACAAAGGGTTACTATACAGAGTGTGGACCCCTGAGGGAGTGCTAGAAGGTGAGAGAGTACAGCAGTTGGTAGTGCCTAGAGCCTACCATCTGGCGCTTCTAGCCATAGCCTATGATATTCCCTTTGCAGGTCATATGGGCATAAAACGTACAAAGAGGCATATTATGCATAACTTCTATGGCCTAGAATTTCCAGGGATGTAACAGGGTACTGCAGGACCTGTGAGCAGTGCCAAATGGTAGGCAAGGCAGGAGACAAGGTGAGAACTCCTTTGATGCCTTTGCCTGTGATAGAGGAACCATTTCAGAGGGCAGCTATGGATATTGTGGGTTCTCTGAGTATCCCAAGTTCCACATGGAAAAAGTATATCCTAGTGGTAGTTGATTATGCTACACGATACCCTGAGGCAGTGGCTTTGTCCTCCATTGAGGCAGAGAAGGTGACAAATGCTTTGTTAGAGATTTTCAGCAGGGTAGGTTTCTCAAAAGAAATACTGACTGACTGAGGTGCCAATTTTATGTCAGACCTGCTGGCTTGTCTGTGGAAGTCCTCTGGGGTGAAGCACATGAAGACCACCCCCTACCATCCCCAGACTAATGGTCTGGTTGAGAGGTTAAACTCTACAATCAAGTCCATGCTACAGACATTTGCAGATCAGTTTAAGAGGGAGTGGGACAAATATTTGCCCCATCTGTTTGCTTATGGAGAGGTTCCCTGGAATCCACATGTTTTTCACCCTTTGAGTTGCTGTATGGGCATAGGGTGAGGGGAACTCTAGATTTAATTTGAGATGAATGGGAAGGTGAGTGCAAGTCTCACAAAGAGTCTGTTGTGGAATACATCCTAAACCTCAGGACAAGGCTCAGAGAACTCATGGGCTTGGCCCAGGAGAACCTGGCAGAAGCCCAACAACAGAAAAAGGTATTACAGGAATGCTCGAGCTAGAGAGTATGCTGTGGGGCAGCAGGTAATGCTTCTCATACCTGTCAGACACAACAAGCTGAAAGCAGCTTGGGAGGGACCCTACAAGGTGGTAAGAAAGGTAAGTGATGTTAACTACATGGTGGAACTGCTAGGCAGATGGCAGGAGCACAAACTGTACCATGTTAACATGATGAAACCTTAGCATGATAGGGAGGCCCTTGTGCTGAGCATTTGCAGTGGATTGTAGGAGGAGTCTGAGAGAGATCTGGGGACTGACCTCCTAGTAAAGCTCGGGCTTACACCTCAGTGGAAGGGGTAGCAATGTCCCAGCAGCTATCCCCTACCCAGGTTCGAGAAACCCGAGCAGTGTTGCAGGAATTTGGTGACGTGTTAACTGGGAAACCAGGGTGCACCCACTTAGTGCAGCACCAGGTGGATACAGGACCCCAAAGGCCTATTAGGCAGGCCCCTTATAGGGTGCCTGAGAGAGTGAAACAGACTCTGAGGGAGGAGGTACAGGAGATGTTGGAACTAGGGGTGATTCAAGAGTCCAACAGTCCCTGGGCCTCCAGTGGTGTTAGTGCCAAAGAAGGATGGCACCACCAGGTTCTGTGTGGACTACAGGAAATTAAGTAGTCACACCAAGACAGATACTTACCCCATGCCTAGGACAGATGAGGCCCTAGGGCAGCTGGGTGGTGCTAAGCATCTTACAAACATTGATCTTACCAAGGGTTACTGGCAGGTGCCCTTGACTCCCAGTGCTTGAGAGAAGTCAGCCTTTATGACTCCTTTTGGCTTGTATGAGTTCACAAAGATGCCCTTTGGGATGAAGAATGTCCCAGCGACTTTCCAGAGGCTGGTAGATTGTATCCTAGTAGGAGCAGGAGGGTTTGCCCTTGCTTACCTAGATGTTATTGCCATCTACAGCCATTCCTGGCCAGAGCACCTTCGCATGTCAGGGAGGTGCTGGTCAGACTACAGAGGGCAGGGTTGACTATTAAGCCGAGCAAATGTCAGGTGGGTATGGCAGAAGTCTCCTACCTAGGACATAGAGTGGGGAGTGGTAAGCTAAGGCCAAAACCTGCCAAAGTGGAAGCTATTCAGGCATGGCCTGCACCTGTTATTAAAAAGCAGGTGAGGGCATTTTTAGGGACAGCAGGGTACTACAGGAAGTTCATCCCCAGTTATAGTACCATAACTGCTCCCCTCACAGACCTGACAAGGATAAACAGAACAGGCCAGATATGGTAGTGTGGACCCCAGCATGTGAGCAGGCATTCCAGAAGCTTAAAGAAGCTTTGGGAGGACCCCATGTGTTAGCCAGTCCAGATTACAGCAAATAATTTGTTGTGCAGGTGGATGCTTCAAACCATGGGGTGGGGGCTGCACTTAACCAGATTTCTTCAGAGGGAGAAGAGCACACAGTAGCCTATCTCAGTTGTAGGCTCCAACCCAGGTAAGAATGCTATGCAGCTGTAGAAATGGAATGTCTAGCCATAGTGTGGGCCCTGCAGAAACTTCAGCCTTATCTGTATGGAAGAAAATTCACTGTTATGACAGATCACAACCCTCTAACATGGTTAAACAGAGCCAGTCAGCAAAATGCCAAGTTGCTAAGATGGAGCCTGGGGTTGCAAGCATATGATATGTCAGTGCAGCACCACAATGGGGGTAGCAATGCCAATGCAGGTGGGCTCTCAAGACAGGGAATGGGGTAGATATACTCAGATAGTCCAAACCCTCTCAAGCGGCATTTCTCAAGGGTCACTTGAAAAACTAGCTGGAGTTCTCCCGGGGGGGGGGGTGTGAAGGTTGGTAGAGAAGGTTGAAGGCTGCCAGCCTAGCCAGATAAAATTGTGCAGATAATTCTATCATTTGTAAGTATGAATGTTGAACTTAAAACAATGTGGCAACATTGCCATCTGCAGTAAAGAAATCTAAGTCAAGCATTTCTTGTTGGTCCTTTACATTAAAATTATTTCATCGCTGCCTTTGATGTTTTACAAGTCGGCTCTAGTCCAGCTAGATGAAGGCTTCCTGCCTATTGTTTTAAGGCTAAAGTTAATGACCAGAATTTACATATGGAATGTCCTTTATTGCTCTAAGTGTTAAGAATGTAAATGCAGTTAATGTTTAGCCTGGGAACTCCAGGAAAGTGTAAACGATTATGTAATGTTTAGCAGAACTGCAATAGCAATTTAAACAGTGAGATCCAGAGATTATGAAGCATGTTGATCTTGGACATTCAACTCATCAGCACTGCCTTATGCTCTGTATGTAAGTAGGATTTTACCACTGTGTTTTCTCTTAGGAATAGTTAGGAATTAGAAGGTTTAGACTAAGTGTTTTTCTGTATTCATATCAGACTTTTCCTACTGTATTGTTTTAAGTATTTCTCTGTGATCTCTGAATCCTTGAGTAGAATTGTGTTGTAGTAGTATTGTCTTGTGTTTTTATTATTTATTATTCAATATTTTAAACACTTTCAACTATGGCTGTTTTATGTAGAGATAATGTAAGCTCTAGAGTACATTGCATGCTTGTTTTGATCCTATCAAGTCACTCCAATAAGCTTTGCTGTTCAGTCACACTTACCTCAATTGGATAATAATATTGCACAGTAATAACTGGACACCCTTTTAAGGGCCTTTGAGTAGCTGATAAATATTAGCTGGTGGTGGCAGAAATTACTATTATATAATCTGGGTATAGGGGCATAGCTGGAGAATCTGTGTCAGCCTTTCCCAGGACTGTCTATGAAATTGTATAAATTCTTATCTCAAAGTGTGTGTGTGTGTGTGTGTGTGTGTGTGTGTGTGTGTGTGTGTGTGTGTGTGTGTGTGTGTGTGTGTGTGTGTGTGTGTGTGTGTATGTGTGTGTGTGTGTGTGTGTGTGTGTGTGTGTGTGTGTGTGTGTGTGTGTCAGCTACTTGGGCAGGGACACGAAGCACTGGTTGGACAGAGAGGGTGCTGGAGATTTTAGCTTTCCCAGCTAGGCTGAGATCAGGACCCTACAGCTGTGCCAGTGGGTAGTCTTATTGGGGACCTGGGGAGCAAAGGAGCGACCAGCCCCGGACTGACTGTGATCTCTGTGTGCTCTTAAGGAAAATTACACTTTACTCTGTGTATTTGTTATCCATTCCTCTCATATGAGACACCCTCTCTTGTGTTAGTGGTGAGGATTGAGGCTCCTTGATTGCTGGGCCAGAGCAGGAGCATCACAGTGAACACATACAAAGGTAACAATGACTCATAGTCAGAGATATGGGGAGTGTATATCACCAGCAGGCAATCAACAAAAATGATGCACAAGATCATACATTTATGAGTCAAGAACTGCAGACATTACTATATACATGGTAGAAGAAATGGATATTTGTCATTTATCACATGCCCTCTGCCAGCTGCCCATGCAGCAAACACAGTAGAAGAAAACTGACATTCCAGAGTGTGACATCATCACACTAAGAGACACTTTTGAATATGGATCCTGTACTCTGTTATGACAAAACAGAAACAGACTGAAAGGTTACATATAGATAGCCAAACACTGGATGGTCTATGTCACCTGTCTTAGGGAAAGGAGGAGGTGGTAGAAGAAATATACCTACACCTTTATAAAACCAGTGCTGTAACTATCGTGACCATACTGGTCATAAATTTCAGAGACTTAAAGGAGACACAACAGGCCTAGCCAATGCACCTGCCAGTCACATGCTGCAGCTATTTCTGGATTGCCAGCTGGCACATGCATCCCAATACATAAGAGTCCCTAACACACAGCAGAGCATAATGCCATAATGTGAAATTTCCATTCAATATGTTCCTACTAGACATCTCTAGTATTGTGGATAAAACACATGTAGCTGTATAGAAACCAGCTATAAATGATACAAATACTTACCACAACAGGTAAGCATACTACTTATTTAACTGGTAGGTGATATGTGACCACAGAGGCCAGAGTCTGTATGAGTTATCTTAGAGTCCAGGAGTAATCATGATGATAATGTTTATTATTCCATTAATATTTACCATATACTGGATTCAGGCAGATATACCACGGATGTGTATTAGGTGATGTCAGATACCTACTGAAGTCATGGCTGTTGATACCTGCATGCTGCCTGGGGCATTTGTACATGATGCTTAGAACCATAACCATCAACATGAATGGAATATCAAAAAATGTATCTTCAGTCACATAAAGATGTAATTTTGGTATTGGTGCAGTTTTGGTGGCAGACTTCAATGCCCACATATAAACATGTGCTTTATGTTTGTGGCCTGCTGCATTGTGGAGAATATGGCATTGGACAACCTGGATATATGATCAGAGAACAGTGAGGAGGAGTCTGAAGATGAGACACCATCACTAGCAGGCAGTCCCTTACCCCACTACAATGTGAGCAAGTTGTAAGCCAATGATAAGCTCAGCAGATACAGAATGACATTTTCCATAGGTCTTTGGATGAAGGTATGTCAGGACACCTGAAAGAAAACTCAAATATGTATTAGAAACTGTTGGATGATAATCAGACAATTGCAGAAATAAACCTATGTCGTAAAGTATACAACTAAACAGACCTAACACACAGAGCCTTGCAGCTTTTATCAAGGGATTGATTGATTTCCAACACTACAATCATAGAGCAGGCTGCAACAGGATCCATTGGCACACAATGGTCAGTACCTCAATGTCTTCCATATGAAGTAGCAGACTGTGGGTTTTTTCTTGGCTTCTACCAAATGAGGATGGCCTTGGCCACATTGTCTGATCATTCCATGTATACATGCAGGTGTGATATCCCTTTGTGCTGGTGTAGTATGTACACCCAGTCTTGTTGAAACATGTGCAATGTATTATAGCTTGCGAAATGAGGAAATGTTGCACCTACAGTAGGTGTGGCTACCTTTGTGTGAGGTGAAGGTATTGCTAGTGTCACTGGATCAGCACAGGTACATTAGATGCATAGATATCTGTGCAGCCATCTATCTCTGAAGTAATGAACCTAAGACAGTTGTCTCTGGACAGAACTGGACAGCTGTTGCACCAAGGCATAAAATGAATAATTTTTGCCATGCCTCTCATTAAAGCCTCATTAGGCTAGTGGTGCACTGGTGCAATTGCTGCACCATGCCAGTGATTAAAATAAGAAGCTCAATATGTCTCCAGTCAACAAGCACCTAAACTGCATATGCCACATGATGTATGGTGCAATATGTGGCATGTATTATCCTTGAAATATGAGACAATACATGCAGACTGAACTGCAATAGGTATGCTTGGTGGCCCAGAGATGTTGCAATTCCAGCATCCCCTGCACTGCACCATGACTTTGTATGTGGGTGACACTGACTGCTGTGGGCCAACTGCAGGAAGTCCACCACTAGAGTGTAGCTGTGCTGCTATACACAAAGAAAGCCTCCATCCTGGTCCCCATATGCATGTCCCCCATAGGTGCAGCAGTGTTATTTTGGAAGCATGGCACAGATCACACTGTAGTGTTTTCCCACATAGGCTGTATCACAGTCTTTTTCATATGACCTCTTGACCAGTCTGCATCACTTTCATCTCTAAGGCAAGGTAATGGTATATACAACAGTGAATGATAACACCTTGTGTTATCCACCATGTGCCCTCAGCAGTGCCCATGGCATTACAGGAACCTGAAGTGCTGCTGGTATGAACTGTAATACAGTATACTTGTCAGTGTCCATGTAGCCAGTCATGCAACACTATATGCTATGGTGAATGATATATACACACCTGACCAGGAAGGCCATTCTCCCACCACAAGTTAATGGCTGCCACATGCTTGGGTGGACGTTCCTTCACTGGTATTCTCTGTCGAGTGATAAAGGACCATTACTGTAGGAAGGAATGCACCTAAGCTGCAAGCTTGTAACACTGTATGTGATCGTAACACAGCTGTGCAACTTACCCCCAAAGCAAGTAACTCTATTTTCCAACCCAGACAGCGTATCTAAGAAGGTGTATGTGGAGTGGGTGTGCACTCATGATCATGGATACCTAATAACTATTGTTAGCATGAAGGATCTTCTCCATGATTTCTGGTAGTATTCACTCATCACCCACCCTTCAGTATCTGCTATGTTCACATCTATTCTGACCTCTGTCCAGTGCCTCTGCCTCTCCATATGGTTTTGCCTTTCAACCTGGAAAAATATCTTATTCCTCCAGAAGGTGACCAGAAGGACTTGTACCTCAGTTTGGTAAAATTCACCTTCCTTTTATAGTGGCCACTATAAAATAACATAGGTGAGATATACAGCACATTAATCTGTGCAAGCCCAAACTAAAGATATGCAAAATCCATAGACTGGTACACTGTAATATGTTGTGTAGGGGTTTCTGCAACATTATTACACATTGTAGTCAGCAATGTATGATCCAAAATGGATGCACACAAGCATGCAAATGAGTTGTAAGTACAGTCTGGTGAGTATACATATACAATGAGAAGGACTCCAAAGGCTTTACGATGACCTTACATTGTGCAATGTCAATCAACATGTGGAGTGGATGGTGTGACATGTATACAGTGAGCCAGTGCAGACAGTTATTGGCAACATACAAACCTGCTTGATAGAGGGTGCAGTTCTGCATCATGTGGCATTGAATTTCAATCTACCAGTGTCTCTGCACACACTTTGGTGTGGCTGACAAATAGGCCACCCAATTATTACAAACACACCTGTGCATGGGAACTTGAGTGGCTAGCAGGCAATACTGCTCAACATGGAGGCTCATCTGGTAACAAGGGGCTGTGAAATGGCCAGACTAGGGGGTTTATTTATTTGCAGGCCATGTTCTACTGGTACATGACATTTTGTTTGTAAATGTACCTCTGCCTGAGTGTTGTTCACAAGGAGATACCATTTTGTTTGTTAATGTACCTGCCTGAGGGATGTTCATAAGCTGATATTTGTGCAGCTGTGGGATGGCAACTGATGGTCCAAACTGGTATTCCTTACAATGGTGATCAGACAAGGCACAAATAGTCAGGTCTGTAACTGAAGGAACCATATTGCCTGTGGGGCACATGCCCAATAGTGCCCCAGATCAGCATGGTGTATACTCATACAGCACAGAGACCTCAGCCATGCTTCTCTTGTTGTGTAGCCATGTACTACTGATATCCATTGCATTGTATTCACTTAGGGAAACTTTGGACATCTGCTATTCCTGATACTAAGGGTTAGGGGATTGTGACCTTGATTACCTGAGGTAGCTTTAATACTGAATTCTGTAGCCAGGGTTCTGAATTCAAGCTCCCACTTTAATCACTATTCTGCCACCATGGTTCTGACTGCAAGCTCTTACTTTACTCCTTTTGCTACAGCCCAGGTTCTAGGTGGATGTTCCCACTTTAATCACTATTCTGCAGCCAGGCTTCAGACTAGAAGCTCTAATATTAATCACTGTTCAGAAGCCAGGGCTTTGATTGGAAGCTTTTGCTTTAATCACTATTCTGCAGCTAGGGTTCTGATGAGAAGCTCTCACTTTATTCATTATTCTGTAGCCAGGGTTCTGAGTAGAAGCTCTCACTTTATTCATTATTCTGCAGCTAGGATTCTGACTGGAAATTCTTATTTTAATTATTGTTCTACAGCCAGTGTTCTGATTGGAAGCCCTTGCTTTAATCGCTATTCAGTAGCCAGGGTTAGGACTGGAAGTTCTCACTTTACTCACTATTCAGTAGCCAGGGTTAGGACTGAAAGCTTTCACTATAATCAATATTCTGCAGCCAGGGTTCTAACTGGAAGCTCTCACTATACCTACTATTCTGCAGTCAGGATTCTGACTACAAGTTCTCACTTTACTCGCTTTACTGCAACCAGGGTTCTAACCAGAAACTCTCACTTTACTCACTATTCTGCAGCCAGGGGTCTGACTGGAAGTTCTCACAATAATCACAATTCTACAGTTAGGGTTCTCACTAGAAGTCCTTACTTTAATTATGGTTCTGTGGCTAGGATTTTGAGTGGAATCTCTCAATTTAATCACTATTCTGTAGTGAGGGTTCTGACTGGAAGTTCTTACTTTACTCACTGCTCAGAAGCTGGGGTTCTGACTGTACATTCTCACCTTACTCGCTACTCTGCATCCAGGTTTTTGACTGGAAACTTTCACTTTATTCACTGTTCTGCAGCTAGGGTTCTGACTGGAAGTTCTCATTTTAATTAATGTTTCTGTGGCTAGGGTTCTGACTAGAAGCTCTTACTTTATTCACTATTCTATATCTAGGGTTCTGACTGGAAGCTCTTACTTTAGTCACTATTCTATAGCTAGGGTTCTGACTGGAAGTTCTCATTTTAATTAATGTTTCTGTGGCTAGGGTTCTGATTGGAAGCTCTTACTTTATTTACTTTTCTATAGCTAGGGTTCTGACTGGAAGCTCTTACTTTATTCACTACTCTATAGCTAGGGTTCTGACTGGAAGCTCTTACTTTATTCACTATTCTATAGCTAGGGTTCTGACTGGAAGCTCTTACTTTATTCACTACTCTATAGCTAGGGTTCTGACTGGAAGCTCTTACTTTATTCACTACTCTATAGCTAGGGTTCTGACTGGAAGCTCTTACTTTATTCACTACTCTAGAGCTAGGGTTCTGACTGGAAGCTCTTACTTTATTCACTACTCTATAGCTAGGGTTCTGACTGCAAGCTCTTACTTTATTCACTACTCCATAGCTAGGGTTCTGACTGGAAGCTCTTACTTTATTCACTACTCTATAGCTAGGGTTCTGACTGCAAGCTCTTACTTTATTCACTACTCTATAGCTAGGGTTCTGACTGGAAGCTCTTACTTTATTCACTATTCTATAGCTAGGGTTCTGACTGGAAGCTCTTACTTTATTCACTATTCTATAGCTAGGGTTCTGACTGGAAGCTCTCACTTTATTCACTATTCTATAGCTAGGGTTCTGACTGGAAGCTCTTACTTTATTCACTATTCTATAGCTAGGGTTCTGACCGGAAGCTCTTACTTTATTCACTATTCTATAGCTAAGGTTCTGACCGGAAGCTCTTACTTTATTCACTATTCTATAGCTAGGGTTCTGACCGAAAGCTCTTACTTTATTCACTATTCTATAGCTAGGGTTCTGACTGGAAGCTCTTACTTTATTCACTATTCTATAGCTGGGGTTCTGACTGGAAGCTCTTACTTTATTCACTATTCTATAGCTAGGGTTCTGATTGTAAATGTTTGCTTTCATCACTATTCTGTAGTGAGGGTACTGACTGAAAGCTTTCACTTTAATCACCATTCTACAGCCAGGGTTCTGAATAGAAGTTCTAGCTTTACTCACTGTTCTGTAGCCAGGGTTCAGACTGGAAGCTCTTGCTTTAATCACTATTGTACAGCAAGGGTCCTGACTGGAAGTTCTCACTTTAATTAATGTTTCTGTGGCTAGGGTTCTGACTGGAAGCTCTTACTTTATTCACTATTCTATAGCTAGGATTCTGACTGGAAGCTCTTACTTTATTCACAATTATATAGCTAGGGTTCTGATTGTAAATGTTTGCTTTCATCACTATTCTGTAGTGAGGGTACTGACTGGAAGCTCTTGCTTTAATCACTATTGTACAGCTAGGGTCCTGACTGGAAGTTCTCAGTTTAATTATGGTTCTGCAACCAGTGTTCTGAACGGAAGCTCTCACCTTATTCACCGTTCTGCAGCCAGGGTTCTGACTGCAAGTTCTCACTTTACTCGTTGGTCTGCAGCCAGGGTTCTGAATGGAATTTCTAGCTTTACTCACTGTTCTGCAGCCAGAGTTCTGACTGCAAGTTCTCACTTTACTCGTTGGTCTGCAGCCAGGGTTCTGAATGGAAGCGGAAGTTCTCACTTTACTCTTTGTTTTGCTGCCACAGTTCTGACTGGAAGTTCTAGCTTTACTCACTGTTCTGCAGCCAGGGTTCTGAATGGAAGTTCTAGCTTTACTCACTGTTCTGCAGCCAGGGTTCTGACTGGAAGCTCTTGCTTTAATCACTATTTTGCAGCCAGGACTCTGACTGGAAGCTCTCGCTTTAATCCGTTATGCAGCCAGGGCTCTGACTGAATGCTCTTGCTTTAATCACTGTTATATAGCCAGGGTTCTGACTGGAAGCTCTCACTTTAATCCCTGTTATACAGCCAGGGCTCTGACTGAATGCTCTTGCTTTAATCACTGTTATGTAGCCAGGGTTCTGACTGGAAGGTCTCACTTTAATCACTATTCCGCTGTTAGGGTTCTGACTAGATACTTTTTCTCTACTCACATTCCTCTAGTAATGGGGGAATCTGCACTGCCTTCCATTATGTCCATGCTCAGAACTAAGGTGTTATTATGCCTTTTGGAACTTACGTCCAGCCTGTCTACTGACTGTAGTGACTCTGTAATCAAGCCTTGTATTATGTTGTACTTTTGAAATGCTGTAAATGCTCTGATATGTATATGTTAATGTGTTCACTTTATATAAATGTTAATTAATTTCATAATAAAAATGAAAAGTCCAGCCTGTGTGAAGAAGAGATTGGTGCCTTACTCTCTTATTTATCACTTGTGTTTTACTGGCTAGAGATTCTCAGTATTTACTTAGAAATATTGGGAATACAATGCTTTGCTTACCTGTACCATTCCAATGAAATTTACAACCTCCAAAGTTAAGAGATGACAAATCTAAATGATTTGTTTGATGGTCCCAGTAGGTTCATTCATTTTGTCAGGTATTTGAATATAGGACATCATTATTGTTTAGGGAAAACTTGGCTAGGCTTAGAAAGGCCCCCAGGGTTGTTAGCCTAGTAACAGTCTATGAGTCTACGAATCTGTGAAACTGTGTTGAGTATTTCTTTCATGATATTGTTCTAAATGCTGTCCAGTGTTATTCAAAAACAATTTAATTATTAAAGATTAAATGTTACATATTGCAGAACTGGTTTGTTATATTGTGGTGTGATATAGTCTACTGAAGAGCTGATAAATTTGCTAAAAGGTATATCAGGAATTCTGTACGAGGTTGTGGTTAATGATCTTGTACCAATCAACACCAAATGTTATGGAATGGAAACAGAAATCAGTGACAGCTTTACAAAATTGTAAAGGAGCGAAAAAGAAAAAGAAAACAATATAGCGACAGAGGGTAGAAATGGAGAATAATAGAATACATTTTGGAATCTTGGGTAATAATGTCTGGCATACAGAAGTGATCAACAGATTCTGCTTAAGGCCAAAATCAGAATTCTCTCCAGAAATAAAATCTGGTCTAAATGGAGATGTTACAGAAATAATCCTGATCTGGTGCACTTTCGCCAGCTTAGAAACCTTACTAAAAAGGCTATAATTGCAGACAAAAAAAACTTTTACTGCAAACTTCAACAGACTCATCATAACAATCCAAAGGCCTTCTGGTCCTCAGTAAATAAACTCCTGTCCCCAGGTACAGATAAAACACCTAGCCCGCTTAATGCAGACCCAGACACCCCTCTCCTAACTGCTAACGCTTTCAACCTATACTTTACTGAAACTATTCATTCCCTAACCCAGCAAATGAACATCAATAACTCAAACTCCTCACAAATCCAAGCTGCTTCATCCCCTAATTTTAAACTACAACCTATCTCTACCTCTTTCATCTATAAACTCATCCACAAACTCAAGCCTTGTACCCCCTCTGCTGATAACCTCCCTTCTCTTTTTCTCCAAAAGGCTGCAAAAGCAATCGCATATCCTATTTCCATTCTCATAAACAGAACAATCCAAGAGGGAACTATCCCTGACATCTGGAAAGTGTCCTACATTATCCCTTTACACAAAGGAGGCAACTCTATCGACTATTCTAACTATAGACCAATCGCACTCCTTTCTCCATTAGCAAAATTATGGAAAAATGTATACACCAACAACTTCTAAATCATCTCTCAGTACATAACTTAATAGCCAACTGTCAACATGGCTTTAGACCCCATCATAGTACTACCACTGCTCTTCTTTCCTTTATAGACACCATAAATAGGAACCGCAACAATAACCTTCTCTCTTCTGCACTATTTATCGATCTTTCTAAAGCGTCGACATGGTTAACCACTCTATATTAATCAATATACTCACATCCCTTTCCTTTGACAACCTTGCCATTAAATGGTTTACATCTTATCTTAGCAATAGACAACAAGCAGTTCTTTGGGGAAACCAAACTTCCTCTCTATTACCTGTAACTATTGGTGTCCCTCAGGGCTCAATTCTTGGACCTCTTCTTTTCACTCTTTTCATTAATGACCTACATCTAGCAATTCCTCAAGCAACCATCATACAATATGCTGATGACTCTACCCTAATTTGCTCAGCATCTTCTTCTACAACACTTCATTCACTTACTCAAAGCATCTTCAACACGGTTGAAACATGGTTTTCTAAACGCTACCTTCTTCTCAATGCCAAAAAAACTAAACTTCTCCTCTTCACCCTTACCTCTCGTCCCCACCCCTTGATTTCACCATCTCATCAAATAATGCTACTGTCATTTCCCCTGAACCAACAACAAAACTATTAGGAATAACAATTGATAATAATCTCTCTTTTGATCAACACATTAACAACACTATCAAATTAGTAAACAGAAAAATCGGATCCTTATATAGAATTAAACCCTACCTAACTGCTTCTGCCAGAGCTACAATTGCCCACTCCCATCTTATATCTACACTCCTTTATGCTTCTCCTATCTTTACCAACCTTAAGAAAGCCAACCTTAACAAACTTGCCACATCCTATTACAACATTGCCAGATTTGCTACTGGCAACCCTTACAGAACACATCACTGTGTGAACCTGAAACAACTAGGATGGGTGGAATTTCAACACCTTTTGCTTATTCCCCAACTTAATATTGCCCACAAATTACTATACCAGCCCAATAACACTCCTATTCTTTCTCAACTTTTAATCCCTTATAATAATCTCAACTCTCTTAGATTTTCTAAGAAACTTATGGCCTGCCCTACAAAGTCCAATAACTCAGCCGGTGACTCCCTTTTCTCTAATACAATTGGAAGGAGCTGGAATTCACTACCCAGTGAAATCACTCTACTCACATCTCTGCCTCTCTTCAAACAAGAAATTAAGAATTACTTCAAAAGCCATTGGCTCTGTTCCTGTATAAAGCCTGACTAATCTTCCTACCTACATCTGTTTATCCTCTTCCTCAGTTTTCCACCACTGCCTCTTCTTTTCTTTTTTCTTTTCTTTTTTCTTTTCTTTCTATAACTCTTTCTTCCTAACTCTTATTTTTCTTTACCTCTCTTTGTCTCAAATCTAACAAGTCTTTTTTGCTTCTCTTGTTTTACAGTCCTCTCTTAGCTGGTTTCCTTTTTTTACCCACTTATAGTATTTTTGCCCTCTTTCTCTGATATTTTACCCTTTTGCTTACCTCTAACTCTCTCTGTACAACAACTTGTCACCCTATATTTTTCTCACTGTCATCTCATCCTTTAACTTGAATCTTTGTTTCTCATACAAGTTATACTTTTGATATATCCTCTTTAATTAAGTTTTTATTTTGACATTATATTGCCATTTGTTATTATTGTTATTGCTTTTTTGTAAGGTTTTTTTTCTTTTTATGTGTATTTCTGTGTGGAGCTTTTCTCCCCGGGCCTCTACTGAAAATGGAAATATATCCAGCTAGACTAGCCCGGTCAACAAATGTAAAATAAAAAAAATAAATAAAAACAGTTAAGATCAGTATTGGTGGTTGTGATTCCAAATGGCAACAGGAATCCATATAATATAGAATGTTTCTGACGCATTTTGTCAATAGTTGAGGGTACAGAGATGTTTATAAAGATTCTAGTGGTAATGATTGAGAAGGTAATAGGCAGGATGACAGATGTGGGACAAGTATGGGTTGTTAGAAGTCCTACCTCAGGAACTAGGAAGATTGCCATTTTTTTTTTTTTGCTGGAAACATTCTTTAAGTTTGAGAGGGTCTATGGCTTCCATTTACACAAGACCAAATCAATAATAGCTCCAGCGAAAGTGCTTATATGGTAGGGTGGAAGCTTGTGCTCAGTAAAACAGATGAAATTATGTGGGACTAAAAGTATTATTATCTTTAAGAAAAACAGATAAGGAACCTATCTGGCTGAACTGAAATAATCTGCGATGTACTGGCTATTGGCTAGGAGTCCTGGCTGGTGTTATTGATATGGTTACAATGGTGATAGTTGCCTTCAGTCATTTACCTAAACTGGACTATTTCTTTACTTCCAAAAGAAAAGGAGCTGAGAAATTAGCAAAAGGTTTCAGTCAATTTTGGACACAAAAGGGGCACATAGACTTAACAGTTAAGAACTAGTCAAATAAAGATATAAAAGATATAGATGTCCTAAATGAATTAGTAAGCATTAGTTTCTAATCCTGATATATGGTGGGGGTTAGCTGAAGAGGTAGGTAACATATTGGGTGTAGAAATATTGGGGCAGTGTTATTTGGATAATGTTAGTTAGAAGAATGCAGTGTGGCTGGAAAAGGTTGGAGGTATTTTGACAGACAAGGGTTGTGGGCCAGAAGACCAAGACTGGAAGGAAGGGAGAAGATGTTTATGATGTGCATGTTATGGAAGTGGAGTTGTTTACAATTTGGGAGTTACAGTGGCTGGCTGGAGTGTGGTGAATAAGCAATGAAGGATGGAGGAGCTAATGTGTTTTGTGCAGCTTCACAAACTGGGAGGGCTACTGAGGAAGGAGTAGTTGCTTTATGAAAGAGTTACTAACAATTCAGGAAAGACGTACCACATAATGAGCAAAGGTTTGATGTGAGAAGAATATGCTAGAATGAGTAAATGAATAATGCTTGGGCAAGAAAGCTGCTTGAGTCACTGTAAGCATGTGGGTGAAAAGGAAAGGCAGGCGGTCATAGACAGATTGTAGAAAAACTGCAGTAGGAAGGAGAAGGATTTCAGGAAGAAGGTAGACTGGGAGTTGGTTGCTGTGGTGAATCAAGAGCTGATAACTGCACCTTCTGTATCTGTGGTACATCTCCCCAAAAGTTTTAATCAGAAAAGACCGATGTACTGATGAAAGCTGATAGAGGTGTGGGGACCCTGGCTGTTATAAGCTCTACATGTAGTAAACATGTAGGAAGCTGAGGGGTTTTGTGGGCTGGAATACAGGTGCATTGAGTAGTGCATTGTGCAAGGTGTACAATATGGTGCCATGAGCTATGTGTATTTGAGGATGGTGACTGCAGAATAGCTCTGAATCAGAGACAAATAGTATTGGAATGAAGTTAATGGTAAGATGGGTAAGTGGTAGGAAAATTGTGAAATGGTGGAAAGATAGTGGATGGAAGGGGTAGTCAGCCAGATGTGGACATGGTTTCTGAAGATGAGGAGATGGTTGAGGCATGGCTACTAAAGAAGGTGTGGGTTGATGGTGGATCAAGTTTCATAGCTGGGGAGAGTGAAGATGATATGAGGGAATGGGTAGTACGTGGATGTGATGATGACTGTTCAGGTATTTTGGTTGTTTTGTGTGTGTGTTTGTGTGTGTGTGTGTGTGTGTGTGTGTGTGTGTGTGTGTGTGTGTGTGTGTGTGTGTGTGTGGTCTGATGGTCTGGAAAGGAGAGTATAAATTAAAGTAACCCCAAGTGGTATAAGAGCAGAGTCTGGATGCATGGAGTTATGTAGACCCACCTGCATGTTTGAGGTTGTCATGGAAGCAAGTTGGGTAAAAACACACATAGAAATTATTCAAATCTAATTGTCTACATTTTGTGAAGGTGGGGGCTTGATCAGGGGCCAATGTCTCCATTAATGATGATGTTATTTATTTCAGGTTATATTCATTGCTCTGCTGAATAGATGGGTATTAATAATGATATGTGTGTTATTTTTATTACATAGTATTTTCAGTTTCTGCAATTCTTCACACTTTGTATACTAGCAACCTATTGTTTCTGGATAACTGAAGACTCATGTTAGCAATTACATTTCATGATTTACATTACTGTAGATGTTGATACCAGGATAATTATTGGCAGTACTTCATTTCATCGTATGAAATTAATAGAAGCAATCTTACAATAGAAGGCATTTTAATTAAACAATTTAGTTCATAAAGTAATGGTCCTGAGCTGGTCTGGTAAAAAAAAAAAACATCTCATATTAATCTCTTATTAACAGTGATAATCCTAACAGCTAGAGCCAGGAGCACTACAACAGGTACATTACTACAGAAAGTGGAAGGTGGAAAAGCAGGAAGATTCACTTTAATGACTCACTCCACATGCTTATCAACAGGACTCAAGGATGCAACCATAAAGCAAGGTATAAAGCATGGTATGTATCTGAGTACAGAAATGCTATGCATGTTTATATATATGTGCACACATGCACAGATCATAGCCAAAGTCGTTAATGTGTTTGAGAAATGGATTCAACAAACTCACCGTGAGACTGAAGACCAAGAGGTGAATTTCTTGAATCCATTTTGAAAAGAAGTTAAGAAATGGTTAAGACTGTCAACCTATGAGAAGTTTTGGTTGTCCTAATGCACTACACATTTAAAAGTATAGTTCTGAGAACTTTAAAAGTTGTGATACACTTTGCACTTCTGGGCAAGAAGCAACGTGTATCTTTTAGCAACCAACAGCTTTATAATCTTCTAGACTTTTCACTCTGCCTCAATTTTGTTGTTTGGCTGTATAAAGTGTGTTGTAGCTTTGAAAACTGTCATATGGGTTCTGATGTAGTCATGTAGTCATTGTCATCTGTGTGGCAGTATGTGCTTTGTTATCGACAAGATTCATATGTATGAACCTCACTATATCAAACTTGTCATTTTTTTAGACTCTTACATATGAGCTATGGTTTAACGAGGTTATATTTTCCTGATTTCAGAGCATAATGAGTAAGCATGTTTTCTCTCTCTGTTTCTGTCTGTCTCCCTTTTTCTGTCTATCTATCCATCTATCTTAAAGGTCTAGAGTGTGATACATGAAATATCTATACTCTGTGTTTAAAGAATGTGTTTTATGATGACTGGTGAAGCTACAAGCCACTAAACAAATATCGCAGATTTTAGAGAGTAAAATGTAAAATATTTCTCATGTCATACAACTCATATCCCACCTATTCCAGTTATCTCTTTTCTCCTTTTTTTATCTTTTTATGTTTTAGTTGTCATTCCCCATTCATTTTAGTGGGTTGCAACATAAACTGTCTGTTGAACAGGGTTTTATATAGCTTCCATAGATGTTTTATGAATAGGGTTCCTCATGGCTAGTTTTCCACTGTATTTTAGTAGTAAAGCTTATACTAGGAGTTTTTAGGCTTGTAGTTTATTAATTGTTTATTTTACATTAATTACAGTTCACCTAGTTAAATTAGGGTATATTTTACCATCAATATTCTTTATTCTTAATTTTTTTATTTCAAAATTAACAAATGCCATTTTTAGTTGTTTGAGTAAAGGTTCATAGGTGTTTACTAGAGTAATAACCACAAAGGCCATTTTAAGCCTAGCCAAGCATACCAAATTTCTGACAAGTTCTGGTACCCTTGATAAGTGTAAGGAGGGACGTGGGAGGTGAAAACATTTACAAGCAGGGGCCTGGGAGATGAACCATTTACAGGTCGCCTGTGTTCATTAGTGACTTAGGTGCCAAGCCAGGGATGATTTTCCTGTTTCCAACCAGTTATCCAAGTTACATTTGAACTGGGTTAGGGAGGAACTCTGCTTCAACTGGATGGGGATCCTTCCTGAGATACAGGGTAGTCTCTGGGATACATACATACCTGTCTCTCCAGCAGTTCCTATTTATATCACAGACAAGGTTTAAATCTTTAGAATGGGTAATTCTGGTGGTGCTTCTTTTGTGGATATGCTGTAGGTCCATCAGAATGGAATCTGACAATGCTCTGTATGCCAGGTATAGATCTCTTCCTCAACAGCCTGCAGGAGACATAATGCAGAGATAGGGCCTCGAGGTGGTCTGCATAGGACATTTTACTTACTACGTCCTGTGTTCTTTTAGTAAGACTGCTGTTGCATCAAGGATATAGATAAAATTTTGGAGACATATCAAGAAAGTAGATAAAATAAAAAAAACACCATACAATATCTATACCATTTTTCTGAAGCTACCATCACTAATGCTTGTGCATGTTCAACCATGAGTGCGCACACATTCACACACATTTTATATATATGTATGTATATATGTGTGTGTGTGTGTGTGTGTGTGTGTGTGTGTGTGTGTGTGTGTGTGTGTGTGTGTGTGTGTGTGTATTTGGGTGGTGCACACATGCACGTACATGTATTTATGTGTGTATCTATCAATCTATTGATATATGGATATATATATATATATATATATATATATATATATATATATTGATATATGGATATATATATATATATATATATATATATATATATATATATATATATATATATATATATATATATATATTAGTTCCACCAGGTGATCAAACAGGGCAGAAAGGAGAGAGAATGAATCAGTGGCTTCTTCTAAATGTGGAGCAGCTGGGCTGGGAAGAGCACTAAGAAGCTGTTATTCTGTATAATAAAGCAGAACAGAGCAACAGGGATTATTACCTTTAAACCAGCATGCCTGAGTTTAGGTAGAGAATTACATCAGTAGCCTGTACCTATTTAAGGCCAGATGATTTACAAGATGGTAGATTTTGTTTGGGAATCTAGGGGAGTATGGAACATTTGGGTTTGGAGACTGAGTCTGGAGTAATCAGCTTCAAGGTCGGAGTCCAGCAAGAGGTACAAATTTGCCATTGGAAGTGCTGGTGGTGTAAAATGGGGAGGATACCTATGTTGAGCTGTAAGGATTCTAGTAAAAGACTGACTGTTCTTTTGCCAAAGGAATTCTTAATTCCACAATGTGTTTAGCTTCCATAACAGTAGTAATAACAAAATGTAAGGAACTCTTAATATAATATTCCTGACCAAATCTCAGCCATATGAGTGAGTATTAGAGGATGACTGAAACACTTTGCCACAGACTCACTGAGGTCCCAAATAATTATGTCATTACCAGGTGCTCAAATTACAAAACATTCATAGGCAGAGGTGCCGGAAGCTGTTGAAGACTGGGGGCAGAGGGTGACAAGGGCACTTAGTGATCTAAAAAGGACAATTTTTTTAAATTATTTACTACCACAACATAAGTTCACTTGGAGGAGATTTTAAGCTTAGCCAGTTTCCATTCTGGTGCTTGAATTAACATTTCCTGATTGGTCTTACCTATCCCATGGCTGATAATTGTATATTAGCCCTAGTGAGAATAAATGTGATCACACTATAGACAATTTGAGGGGACCCATGTAAGGGATGCAGCATTTAGGAACTGCCTCTATCCATTAGTGGCATGAGGGGCAATCCTGGAGTACCTTTTCTATTACCCATCCTTAAATCCAAGTTGCATTTGAATATGGACAGGGATTTGTTTTACATGAATGGATAGTCTGTTCTGGATATATATCCATCTCTCTACAACATGCAGTTTAGATACCTGGACTAAGTATTTCTGATTCCATTTGACTTGCTGATGTTCAGTAGGTCCATCTGTATTAGGTTGGAGGATGCCTTGTATGCCAAACATGTCACCCCTAAGAACTCTGTAGGATACTGAGTATAGTGATAAATCTTTGATGTGGTCCATTTAGGAACTATTGTTTACGATTTGTATCCTTTTAGTAAGATATCTCTGTAGGTATTCCAATTGTTGCACGGGTCTGGACAGATACATCCCAAAGTGGGGATTATACAAAATGATTGACCTAATGAGGGCTTTGTAAAAGGGGACAATAACATCTCTAGATCCAGCCACAATCAATTTGTTTATAAGCTGTGTAATATAGAAATACTTTGGTCAAAAGTTAGGTCACTGTACACACAAGTTCCCAAATGCCAAACAACTGAGTCAGTTCTTAGGGAGTATTGTCAATTTGGCAGTTCACTGGAGTAGATGGCTTCCCAAAGGATACAATAATGTATTTTCTTGGAGTTTAGTTTCAATTCATGATTCTGGCACCAGTTATTGTTTGGGACAAACCTCCCTGCATGATGGTTAAGTCATTTGGGGATTCAATAGCTGCTCCTAGCTTGCAGTCACCTCAAACTTAGTCAGCCAAAGCCCATTGGTATTTCCCTTTACATGTGAGATGTATATGCCAAACAAAAAATGTCTCAGCTCCGAACCCTGGGGGACTCCATTGGTGACTGGTCTCTTCTCCTATTTTGATCTCTTGCATCCTGTGAGCAAGCATACATGTATCTGTTCTTTGATTTACCTTCCTGATTGTATTAACCTGATTGTATTACATTATATTCCTTGTATAATACAGCACCACTTGTTAGAATGTTTTAAATTTGTAGTTTGGAACAGTCTTCTAGTAAGCAATGAAACAAAATGCATGAACTAATAATGACAAAACTACCATTTTCAGAAAATTTCAACCATAAAAGGCCACTCAAACTTCTGTCATTACAATCCGCCAATATCAGTAAATATGCAAAATTTCTGCAGAAGTAAGTCATCTAAATATTTCCACATTAAAGGGATCTGTAACTAATGCAGAGGTTGCTGCTAGCAAATAACTTTATATTTCATTGTTTCATCTACAAATAAAGTACTAGTTGCCCTTGAATAATAAGTTGCCTGTGCTACATTACAAAATGATAAGCTAGTAATTTTGCAACGGGGAATGGATGGCAAACTGATAATGGGTTCATAGTACTAGGTAACTCCTCCAAAGGAGGACATTCATAGGACTGCAGCATCCACTCCCATTAAAGTACAACACAGTACAGTATCAGCAATCCATCTGCATACTGTGGGAGTAGTACCCACAGCCTTCTGCATCAAAAGCAAGTGTACTACCTGTTGTGCTACTAGCAATGCAAATGACTTAACATAGGTAGCACTAAACTTCTCTTCCCCTGGAGCTCTCAGCTGCTTATAAAATCCACTTGACAATCAACTAAATCTCTCAACTTTGCAGCACAAGAAATCTGGAAAAAGATAACATTTATTTGGGGGGGTCAAAGGCCCAAAACCAGGGAGACATTTGAAATATTGCTTGTATAATCTTTGAAAGTTGTTAAAATAAAGTGTTTTGTGTTACCATGTGTTTCCTGAAAGATAGGAAGACTGAAACATAAAGGGCTATCATTCTTTAGTGAATTCAGTTCTCACCGATTTGCCAGAAAAACACAAATTTTAAGAGGAACAGACCAAAAGTATGACCCAAATATTCTGTGAAAATCTGGACAGTGGAGAGCTATAGACTCAACTCCCTGAATCACAAGTGATGGTATGGGTAGAGAGCCTGAGTAACACTAACCACCAGGTATACCTAACTGAGACATTTTATACACACACACACACACACACACACACACACACACACACACACACACACACACACACACACACACACACACACACACACACACACACACACACACACACATGGGAGCAGCATAACTCCTGCAAATAAAAGAACAAAACTATCCTTACTGGCATGACTCTGGCTCTGGCAGCACCAACAGAACAGCGGCAGCATGACCCCTGTAATGCAGAGCAATAAGAGAAAAAGAACAGCTAGTTTAGTTAGTTTAACTTCCACGCACGAATCCATGTTAGCTTGAAAACTCCACTTCATTCATTTTTAAGAGTGGGGGGGGTCCCCCCCCCCCTGGCTCTATGGTTCCGGCACCCATGTTCATAGGTTAAGAAGAGCCATTTTTATTATGTCACAGCCACCACTAAGCTATAAAAATAGCAGAAACATTCATTCTCATTTAGTATCATCAGCAATATTTTCTTGCATTTTACTGAAAACATTAAGCCACTTCTCCTATGGTGGTGACATTTATCCACTAAAGATTAAATTAAAGCCAAATGTTGTTCCATATGACGTGACCATGCCAAGAATAGCTCCATTCCATAGTACAGACAACTGAAACAAATGCAAAAACTTGGGGTAATAGAAAGTTTAACTGGACAGGCTGAATCATGTGTGCAAATGTTCCCATTTATAAAGAAAACTGGCAGCGTGTAAATATGTGTTGATCTAAAGACACTTAAATATGAAGTTATATGAGAAACGTTCATTCTACCTACACTAGAAGAGATAGCATCTGAGTTGAACAGTGCTAATGTGTTTTCCACATGACATGCTTCCAGTGGGTTCTGGCAAATGCCCACAGAGAACAACAAACAAATTATGGCAACCTTCATTTCTTCAGTCAGAAAATTCATTTTCAAAAATCTGCTATTTGGTATAACCTCACTTCTTGAAATATTTCAGTGTAAAATGAGCGACATACCAAAAGGATGAAGATGGTGTTGTTCATATCATTGGTGACATACTGCTGCCAGATTTGTAGCTTGGCATTCTGGTGCACCATGCAGTTCCACAGCCTGGCACCCTCTTCAATTTAAAGTTGAAGACCAAAAAAAATGACATCACAGAACGATATTTGGTTTGGATAAAGACAAGTAGAAATTAAGGTTGGAAGGTAGGAATCAAAGGTTCAAAGTTAAAGTTAAACCAAGACAAATCCTGGCTTGGGATTGGACCAGATCCAGTCTAAATTAGAGTTATAGTCAAGATGAAGAGTCCATCTTATATGTCCGAGTTAAGACAAGCCCCAGGCATGATTATGTTCCTAGGCAAGTTTGGTCCAGATCTGTCTACTGTGCTATATCCATTAAGAGACCTGTTGTATGTAATGTGGTCTTGGGGAGATGCTGAAGCCCAAGATTTCAGTAGAGTAAATGAAATGCTGACAACAACTCCAGTGCCGGTATACTTTGATGTTACCAATATCAACTGTTGTAAGTGCTGATGCCTGTAGCCATGACACACGTGCATCATTACTCCAAATGGATGATCAAGTATTATGTCCAGTTGTTTATTGCTGGAGAATACTAAGCAACGATCAACAGAGATATTCACAGATAAAGAAAGAATGCTTTGCAAGAGCATTGAGAGAGTCTCCGTATACTAATTAGGGTTAGAAAGTTTCCCGCTCCAGAGGGATCACATACCGTTGGCTATACTAAATATTTGCTATGATACAAAGTACCATTCTGATGAGAGTGAGATGGTTTCAAAGTCAGAGAAATCTGTGACTCTTGGAAAGAGTTAATAGCTGCTGATATGCTGTCCAGAAATCCTACATTTGGCTAACTGCTGTCAGATATCTATATGCAGAGCATAATGACAAGGTCAATTACTACCAAGAGACCAGAAAATTAAATCAAGCTACAAAAACTGACTGAGTTACAAACTGTTATTAACTATTTCCAAGATGGAAAGTCTAAGTGCTGGTCACTGGTAAAACATCTCATATATAAGACTACACAGTCAGAGAAGAACTGTAAGGAAATGATAGCTTAGTACTGTAAACAGAGAATATAACAGTACCCACATCGCAACACGGTGAAGTGCTAAGACAAATAGGCAAAGAAGCTAAGGTATCCCAAAATGGTGGGAAATAGCCAAAACATTAGTGCAGTAGCCAAAGATTCATTTTGACATTGCAAAGTTTGTGTCAGTGTCAATTCTATGACTTTTGTGACTTTGAAGGAAAAGCTACTTAACAGTTGTGGACACGCACTTTAGTGATGAAAAAATATTACATGTACTGACTATGACTAGGCTGACAAATACAAGGGTTCAAGATCTTCTCACAAGGCGTGGGATACCCATTGAACTGGCTACAGGCAATGGTATACAGTTCATGTCAAATGAGTTCCTACAGTTTGCTGATGACTATGATTTTACTCATACGATATCAAGCCCTCACTATCATCACTTTAAAAGAGTAACACAGAAAGGTGTGCAAACTGCTAAAAAAGATTTTGGGAAAATTTTATCTTCACAGAGCCCTCCTGTCATGTTGAGCTACTTCACAACCTGTCACAGGAGGAAGTTGTCAGCTAATGCTTGTAAGACAAATATAGACAACAACACCAATATCCAGATCTAAACATGAGCCAAAACCTATTCTGTATAACTCATTAAAACAAAATTACCAAGAGCTAAAAGTTCTGCACAACCACTAAGTGTCCCTCAAACAGGCAAGCAGTATGACTGGAGTTAGAGAGGAAGAGAAACTGGAACATGACAGGTGTTTCACTATGAAAAATTGATGACCTGAGGTCATACATGGTACAAAGTCATAACTGTGCTATAGTGAGATGCAATCAAAGGCATATTCAAGTAGTTTCTGATGATCCTCAGGCTGCATGCCATGTTCCTAAGAGCAAACCTGATGTGTTTGAGCCCAGAATAACCAGGTCCACATCTAGTCAGACAGTTCTTGTTTCCTTGAAAGCATTACCAATATCCAAAATAAGGGAGGCAACTGAAAATCCATAATGGCAGACTTTGTGCTGCCCACATAAAAATAGCTGTTTCTGATCCTGAGTGTGTCTGTTCTTAATCCTGTTGATACTGTTTTGCAGAATGAATCTAAGCAAAATACTGTTGATTGTAATTGTTTAATTGATCCATTTTCCATACTCAGATTCATGTTCAGGTTCCAGGTCCGGTATTATTTGAGTGACACTTAGTAGAAATGAGATTAAGATGCAGAATAATTCTGGAGCCATGTCATTGAGTAATGCATAGAGAGAAGTTTAGAGCATGTACACTGACAGGATCAGTACAGAATATTAAATATGTGCATCAGTTGTGCAGATATCTGGCTTCACAATTTCACACAGAGGTCTCTCTCTGTCTCTTTGGGGTTATAATGATAATGTATTGTGGAGTTGCTATGAGCCCGCATATACTGCAAATATGTATTATGACTTTGCCACTTTAAAAAAATTGTACAGTATTGCCATTTGAAGACAGTCACTTTAAAAGAATTGTACAGTATTGCCATTTGAAGACGCACTGTATCCCACAATGCATTGAGTCTAGTGCCTGGGCCAATGCTATGAAGCAGTGCTTCACTCCCTCAAAGAATAAAAAATTGTAAGCAATTGGTATATTGCAGTTAGATATATGCCCCACACCCAGCTGTTCCACTGAAGCGCAAAACACATATTTTATAAAAAAAATAATTTCTTCTTTTAAGGTGTAGCAAGCAGATGCTACAGTTTGTAACTTGCCTGCATGGAACGCTGCAGCGCTCATGTTTTCATTTAAAAAAAAAGTCTTCTTTTTAAAACTGTAGCAAACTGCATACAACAAATATAGCAAACAATTGTGACAGTTTATACCCTGCCCGCAAGGAATGCTATGGCACTCATGATTATGTTTAAAAACAAAAATAATTTAATTTTTACTTTTAAAACTGTAGTAAACTGCTTGCTGCAATGTAGCAAGCAGTTGCTTCAGTTAAGACCACCCATGGAGCACTACAGCTCTCAAGTTTGACTGCAAATGCAATGCTTTTAAAAGCCAGTATTGCATTAAAGAGAGATTGGGATCAGTTGATCGTGCCCACCCAACACTTTGCACCTGGAGCATTTGTCCGTCTTGTCCTACCCTAGCTATACTACTGATTGTTAATATTGTTCTTGCTGTGTTGTCATTTTATACAGAATAAAAGTTCCCATTTTTATTCCAATTGCTTGTGTACGTTAATGTTATTGGCACTACCATTAGATTAACTTGGTAACCAGAGATACTGTTAGTATGACCTTTTATGTAATCTCTCTTAACTTTTCTGGATTAGATTTGATTAGATTTGCTTTACTCCACTGCTTGCATGTTTGTATCTGTATCCTGACTTGTATTGCAAACTGTATTATAGATTTATAGCTTCATAGATATTCCAAAGCCTCTGAGAGCCATGATCATTCATACCTCAGTGGTACCTTCCATCAGACCATACTTATGTTCTCCAGGAGGTCAGTACCGGTCAGTCTTGGAGTAAATGTGTGTCTTCTCATCCAGCCATCTAGATTATATTTAAAGGAAGATTATGAGCAGCATTGTTTAACAAATAGGAGAAATGTATTCCAGAGGTTTGGGAAGTGCTGGGATATAAACCTGTCCCTCTGATGTTTTGTTTACCTGTTGGTGAAGATTTAGGTTCTAGTACTGGTGGAGATATTGGATTGTTGGACAAACAGGAGGTCAAATACAACTGGGTCGCTAATGGCACAGTAACTGAGATAGGGATCTCCTCTTAGAAATCTGTAAGACATTGAATAAAGGGATAGAGCATCCAGACTCTTTTGGTAGCCCAGAGACCGTAGGCACAAGATCATTTTGTCAGGAAGCTGTGGAGTCTTTATAATTGTTTGATATGTTTATTGAGATACATTCCAATGGGGACATTATACTTGATCACTGGCTTGATCAATGCTGGGTATCAGGGATTGATTACCTCTTTAGATCTTGATTATATTCATTTAGCAACTAGATGGACTAAATAAAATTATTTCCTGACACATGATGGTCAAAACAAAGGGCACTATTAACCCAAATGCCTAGGTCCTTGACAACATTTTCATTTCTCTGTGCTCTGTCAGCTAATGCACTAACTGGTTCTCTGAGAGAGCAGCTGACACATGAAATAGACTACCAAATTACATTAAAGCAAGCACTAGTGTAGATATTTTTAAGAACAGCCTAGACACTTATTATGGGAACAACTGTTCTGCTATATTGGCTGGCCTGAAGGTCATTCATGCCTATGATTGAAATATGTATGCATGTATGTATACAGTATGATGAGGAGCACATTTTTTTTACCAAAAGTGATGATACTACACCTTTTTGAATTTAATTTGAGCCCATTTTAGTACAAGAGTTTACTAGGGAGAGTTCATTCTGGAGGGTGTGGGTGTCAAAGGTGACTTAACAACAACCCACATTTTGTAGTTATCTGCAAATGTGTTAGCTGGAGGTCTTGACTCTGCTTGGAGACATGATAAATAAATATCAAAAAGGAGAGGTTCAAGCACTGAATCCTGAAGGTCCATAGATTCATAGGTTCATAGGTATTTACTAGACCAATGACCTCAATGGCCATTTTAAGCCTAGCCATGCATCACCATGAGTCACTTTATGCTTTCTGATGGGGCACCTGAAACTGACACTATGTAGTTTCTTTCTTTTAGTCAGTTTTCTGTTGATACTACTACATATGGGTCAATTTTTAAAGATTTTATAGGTTCATAGGTAAGTACTAGGCTATCAGCCCAAGGGCCTAAGTAAGCCTAGCCAACAAGGTTCCCTGGCTTAGGCCACCCAAGAAAGTAATTTTCCTGTGCCCCTGTTGAGCAGAGCCAGAGAAGTGATCCCCGGGGTGTATTTCCTATTTCCCATCCACACATCAAGATTTTTCTTGAAGAGTGCTAATGAGGAACTTTGCTTGACATAGATGGGTAGCTTGTTCAAGAATATGGGAGGTCTCTGGGACAGCAATCTATCCCTCCAACATATCCTGTTTATTGTGGTGACAAGGTTTAGGTCCCTAGAGTGTGTAGCTCAGAGGGATTGGGATTTCTTTAAGTGTAGCATGTTGAACAGCTCTGGGCTTGATATAGCTTTATATGTTAGGCAGAGATCACCTCAGAGTAGGCGATATGCTATGGAGTAAAGTTGGAGTTTTTTGAGATGGCCAGTGTAGGGCATCTGTTTGAAGGCAGTAATCCTCTTTGTTAAGTACTTCTGTGGTCTTTCCAGCTGTTGCAGATGTCTTGTGAGGTACATTCCAAAGCGTTGTACTCTATAATGGGTCCAATGAGTGTCGAGTAGAAAGGAACGATGACCTCTTTTTTCCTGGATGAGAACCCTTTTATGATGAGATGTGCCACGTAGAAGGATTTCCTGACTACTGTGGTGATGTAATTATCAAAGGAGAGACTACTGTCCACCTGGGTCCCAAGGTCTCTTATCACACATTTGACATTAAGTAGACTACTGCTTATGTGGTAGTTCATGGGTACAGAGTTTTTACCAAAGGGAATGACAATGCACTTTTTGGCATTGAGCTTGAGGGCATGGCTCTGACACCAGGCATCTGTCTCAGTGAGGCCCTTCTGTAGGATGTCCACATCATTTGGGGACTGAACTATGGCTACTAGTTTTCAGTCATTTGCAAACTTTGTTAGCCAAAGGCCTTCTGTGTTAGCCTGTACTTCGGAGAAGCAGATACCAAACAGGAGAGGTTCCAGGACTGAACCCTGTGGTACTCCACTTGTCACTGGTTTGAAGTCAGATTTGGAGTATGCAACTTTTACAGTGTAGGTTCTTTCAGAGAGACACTTGGCAACCCATCTTGTGACATAGGGATTTATACTTAGTATAGTGAGTTTAGCTATAATTCCAGAATGGGGAATGGTTTTGAAAACCTTGGCGAGGTCAAGATAGACTGTGTGAACCACCTTACCCTCATCTACGGCTTTGGTGACTGCCTCACAGAATTTCATCAGGTTCAGGAGGCATGATCTTCCTTTCACAAACTCAAAGTGGATGGGGTCCAGGATTTGGAGGTTACCAATGTCTTTGCTTATGAGTTCCATGATGATATGTTCCATGGCCTTACAGACCAGGCTCGTCAGGCTAATAGGGCGATAGTTCCTAGGATCAGTGGTGGCTCCCCCTTTATGGAGTGGGATAACTGTTGCTGTGTGCCATTCAGTGGGTACAAAGCCTGATGTGAGGCTATGATTGGACATTGTGCTTAGGTGGGGAGCCAGTTCATTCTGAAGTTCATGTAAAACGCAGCCTGGCATGTTGTCCGGTCCCATGGATGCTGTGTTTTTGGCTTTAGAGAGTGCAGCTTTTACCTGCGTAGTTGTGATTACAGGGACACTGCATTCTTCCTGTATAGATATGAGCCCTTTAGGGGGTGAGAGGGGGGTAAAGTTAGCACTGAACCTATCTGCCAAGATGTTGGCAATATCAGTTGGTTCTGTAATTTTTATGCTGTTGTGCTGTAACTCAGAGCAGATCTGGGTGTTGCCACTGAGATTCTTGACATAGCTATAGAATGCTTTGTGGTTATCCCTAGAATCAGTGTCAATTTTGTTTTCATAGCTAGCTTTGGAGGATCTTATAAGGGATCTCAGCTTCTTACTGAGGCTGCCCAGGGAGTTCCTCCACTCATGTGATTTTACTCTCTTTTGCAACAGTTTCTTCCTTCTGTTGTAGAGTTTGTTTATGGCAGGGGACCACCAGATTGGCTTCCTTTTTTTGGAGGATTGCTTCTGTTTGGGATAGCATGATCAATGCACTCATGTAAGTGCTTATAGAGTACATTTGTGTAGGATTCAGCAGTCATAACTGTATTGTCCATCTGCATGGGTGTCATTAAGTTTGCCTCTTCTGTCTTAAGAATCATGAAGCTGGCTTTGGAGAAATTTTTTACTGTGGTTTCCTTAATGGGGTTGGGGGTGGGATGTGGATATCTAGGGTGATTAGCTTTTGGTCTGATCTGACCAACAAGGAGTTGACTTCAGGTGTGGAATACCAGTCACTCATGTTGGTAATGACTAGGCTTAGGATATTGTTGCTCCTGGTGGGGGTGTGGATAAGTTGATCCAGGGCATTGGAATTTATGAATTCCAGAAAGCGTTGAGTGAAGGAGATGGTACATGAGTAGTTTTCCCAGTTAATGGTAGGGTAGTTGAAATCACCATTATTAGGGTGTTTCCAGCATAAATGTAGAAATGTAGTAGGAAAAAATCCTCGGTCCCACCACAGCTGTAAAAATGTTAAAAACAAACTTTAATCTTCAGTAAAAACAATAAAAACAGGAGCACAGTAAAATTTCCTGATAAGTGCTTTTGGCTTACTAGCCTTCATCAGATCATATATCTTAGCTGTGCACACCCTGAATTTAAGGACAGAATAAACCAATCAATGTTCCAGACACATAGTCATAACCAATGAAAATTTATTAATTTACATACAGCATATCTCCTGTGTCTTGCTGTGAGCCAATCATTATTGTATCTCAAGGTATCAAATGTCTGGTATCCAAGTGGCAGAACAATACAATAGCAACAAAGTTAATGATTTACATACAGAATAAATCCTGCTTCTTGTTATAGCCAATCATATTATGCCTTCAAATATCCAATCTACAATTTTCTTGTCCTGTAGCTATCCAATGGCATTGAAGGGACTGAATTCCTTTGGTTGCCAGAACATATTGTTATTCTGTTCATTCAACAATATGCAGTACTTCACAGAAGCAAATAACACATTTGATATAGTTTTATAAGTGCAATAGCATTGATGCTCTTGCATATAAATTCCTATTATGCGCATATTACACACTATAGCGAATTAATACATGTATCCATGTGGTTTTCAGAGTAACATACTCTATGCTTCCTGAAGTATTCTTAGCCATTTACTCCTTGTTCTATAGAAAATACTGCCCGATCACAGATTCAGCATAAAATAATGCACCACAAAGAGTGTTATCACTGCTACAGCATTCCTTGTTTTTATCAGTCTCTGCTTTGAATAATTAAGCTGCAAACAATGTAGATATATTCGCAGAACAACTTGACAAAGCATAAGTTCTATAGAACAAGGAGTAAATAGCTAAAGAAGGGACTTACATATACTAAGTAAGAGATGCCATTTCTCAGAATATTCCCTTTTCTCTGAGGCATGGTGATCTTGGAGTTGGTATATATAAGTTTGTGAGATGTCTGCTCTCCCCCATGTGGGGGGGGGGGTGCAAGCTTCCCCTGCAAAAACAAGTTTTAAAGAGAAGAGTGATTTTCAAGATTCACTTCTCCTGTGTTTTAGGTCTTTTTTCATTTCAGCTTTTTGGAACTCATCATTTCAAGTGCCAACATTTCCACATAAGTGAACATCATTGCTAAAATCAGAGCAAGGAAGGACAAACTGACAGTGGCATTCCATGAATGGATCTTTCAGATAGTGCAGAGGATTAAGGTTCTGAGCTCTTAACAAGTTACTTTTCATGGTACATGGTTTGTTTCTCTCAGCCTTCCTTTGCCTACTGTGTGAATTTGAGTATTTTGAGGAAAATGCATATTTGGCCTAGGCTCCTTCATGGTCTCCTGAACTGCATGCATATGAAAATCATACATAAGCTTTCACCAGCATTGCTTTTATTGTAAAAAGGTATTAATAAAGATCCCCACAGTTTATTTTAAAAGTTTTTTAATTTCATGTTATAGGAAATGTGAATTAACAGAATTTTACTCTTAGCCATTTCCTTGTTGTTCTGTAGGCATCACCAAATTTTAAACAATGTAATGAACTGCTACCAGTCCATTCTGTTCCACAATGATGAGTGTTTGTTGATGTTCTTGCAAGGATATCAAAATGAAGAGGAGAAGAAGAGTGCTAGCATGTGAGTGGCTGGACTCACTGCAGAGGGAACACATTACATATACAGTCACCATATGCAGTTTTCCCAATATTTGCCATACAGACCATTGCAGCTTTCTGTTACATGATCTCCAGCTGTATCTAAATGCATGGTGCCAGAGGTCTCTCTCTCTCTCTCTCTCTTCTTGTTCCTAAATAATATTTAGTACTGAAATGGTCATGCCTGACATGCCCAGCTATGGGAAATAAAATGGCATAAGGGACAGATCACAGGTGGATATAAAATTAGTTATCCTGGGATGCATACACAAACACAAATAGAGCCAATCAAGCACACACACATGCATGGCCATACACACACACACACACACACACACACACACACACACACACACACACACACACACACACACACCAAATTATGTCCAACTCATCTAGTACCATGTCTTTGAGATGTGAAAAAAAAATACAGACCGGCATAAATTCACCTAGTCAAAGGAAGGACATGCAGACTCCACAAGGAAAGTATCCTAGTTGGGTGCCAAACCTTAGAGTCAAACACTGTGAGACTGTAATGCTAATATATGTGCCACTGTACCTTCCATGCTAAACCTTACATCATACAACCATTTGCACTGGTTTGAAAGCAAGCCTCCTCGTGATTGTTAAGTCTATCCTCAGTAGAAGGGAAGATCACTGAACAAAATTCTGATGGAAAAATGACCAGATATTTGGAAGAATACACCGTCCCTTGCATGAACTGGTTTGGCATTGAAACCAGGAAGTCCTAGCAAATTAAGCTAGTTGAGTTCTAAGGCTGGGTTTCAGAAGAAGTAAGGGACATCCCGTTGATCTCATACAGTTAGACTTCAGCAGGGCCTTCGATGTCTTACTGCACAAAAAGACCATTAAGCAGATGGACTGTGGTAGGGTAAAGACAATGTGGACGGTCACTAGAATGCATGAGCAAAAGGGATCCAGTGAGAGGTCACTTTCAAGTTAATGGGCAGTAAGCAGATGAGTGCTACAGAAGCTGGTCCTAGGATCTGGGCCCTTCAATGCACTTGTCTTTAACGAGATATGAGGCAGAGAAAATTACAATCTTTTTATAGACAATATGAAAATAACGGGAGAAGTAGTGAAAGGAACAGGCAATCTTAGGAGATTTGAGACAATGCAATCAGCATGGCCAACAGGTGTCTGTTGAAGTACAATGCTGAGAAATGCTAAGACATGCACCTGGTGAACAATAGTTCTGTAATTTACATAAGACGCGGTGCAATGTAAGGCAACAGTAGTAGTCAAGCAGGAACAGATTAGAAGAGGCAAAATAGGCAGTAGGTTATTAGGCTGCATCTTCAGAGTCACAGACTTCTGGGATAGGAATTAATTTGGCTGTACAGTCCATGAGTGAGGACTCATTTGGCATAAAGCAGCTAGCTTTGCAAAGCATCATGTGAAAAGTAAACAACAATGCTAGAGGTATTACAGAGGAAATTCACCTGGGTGGTAAGAGGAATGCAAAGGAAATCATACAGAGACTAGCTAGAATAGGTAATGCTATTTTTATAGATTATGGAAAGCATAGGGATATGTTATCTGGGGCTATGCTACAAACTGTTTTGTGTGGAATTATAAAGGAGATAAACTAAAGAGGAAGGAATGGGTGCCACAAGTCATAAGCTGCAAATTGAAGAATCAAGTTTTATCTTGGACATGGGAAAGTGCTATTTCACTGAGATGGTGATGAATGAATGACATGGTGTTCCATACTAGATAAATAGTATGAAATAACATGTTATAAAGTGAACATGGAATAACTGTACAATGTAGTGCAGCTAAAGGAGAGGTGCAGCTGTAGGGTGATAACTATAAGATGTAGACAGCCTACAGTACATCTGCATTGTGCAGTTGTAGGGTGATAACTGTAAGATGTAGACAGCCTACAGTACATCTGCATTGTGCAGCTGTAGGGTGATAACTGTAAATTGTAGACAGCCTACAGTACAACTGCATTGTGCAGCTGTAGGGTGGTAACTGTAAGATTTAGACAGCCTACTGTACATCTGCATTGTGCAGCTGTAGGGTGGTAACTGTAAGATTTAGACAGCCTACTGTACATCTGCATTGTGCAGCTGTAGGGTGATAACTGTAAGATGTAGGCAGCCTACAGTACATCTGCATTGTGCAGCTGTAGGGTGATAACTGTAAGATTTAGACAGCCTACAGTACATCTGCATTGTGCAGCTGTAGGGTGGTAACTGTAAGATTTAGACAGCCTACAGTACAACTGCATTGTGCAGCTGTAGGGTGGTAACTGTAAGATTTAGACAGCCTACTGTACATCTGCATTGTGCAGCTGTAGGGTGGTAACTGTAAGATTTAGACAGCCTACAGTACATCTGCATTGTGCAGCTGTAGGGTGATAACTGTAAGATTTAGACAGCCTACAGTACATCTGCATTGTGCAGCTGTAGGGTGATAACTGTAAGATGTAGACAGCCTACAGTACATCTGCATTGTGCAGCTGTAGTGTGATAACTGTCAGATGTAGACAGCCTACAGTACATCTGCATTGTGCAGCTGTAGGGTGGTAACTGTAAGATTTAGACAGCCTACTGTACATCTGCATTGTGCAGCTGTAGGGTGGTAACTGTAAGATTTAGACAGCCTACTGTACATCTGCATTGTGCAGTTGTAGGGTGGTAACTGTAAGATTTAGACAACCTACAGTACATCTGCATTGTGCAGCTGTAGGGTGGTAACTGTAAGATTTAGACAGCCTACATTACATCTGCATTGTGCAGCTGTAGGGTGGTAACTGTAAGATTTAGACAGCCTACAGTACTTCTGCATTGTGCAGCTGTATGGTGGTAACTGTAAGATTTAGACAGCCTACATCTGCATTTGTACACATATACATATGCTACATTTGTTATAGTTCATGCTAACTGAAAGGTTGCTGACATCTAATATTATCAGGCTTACAAGGAAGATAACTGTTCTACAGTAATTTCTGATTAGGAGAACAGTGACCTACAGGAAAAAGGTACTGCTTCATGTCATAGTCAGAATACCAAGTCTCACATTCACTCCCCAAAAATAACAGATGGAGGTTTTGTCTGATACCCCCTACTCAATATCACTAAGTATGAGATCGGTGCAGAAAGAGAAAAGCATCTAAGTATCATTACGTATGTGTTTCCATTGAAGGAGTATCTGAGGGGTTTTGTTGTTAAGATTTCTGTAACTAAACTATTAAACAGATAGTAAAGTTCAATGTCTTGCAAGTGATTTTCCAATAAAATCTTAATCAAATTGTTGGTGTTAGCACCTGCCCTCCTCTTTAAATTAATGCCAGGCCTACAGCTTGAAAAGTTAGTGTTAATAACAGAAAAAAAGACTTGCTTAACCATTCTTTCATGACATTTTGAGCTTCATAAGGCATCAGTATTGCTCCCCAGGAACAATGATGTGATTATGCTAGCACCATTTTCAGACAGCAAGCTAAATGCCAACACAATGTGATTGCTGATAAAGTGTAATGTGACACAACATAACATTTACATATTCACTTAACCAATAGATAACTCTTCAAAAGTTCACTTTAAGAGTATGGGAAGTTAACAGTGTAAAAAATAATAAACGTTGCTTGCAAAATGTGACATGCTTTAGACTTTATAATGTATGTTTGGCACAGTCTAAAACCAACTCAGCAATCTCATTTAGATTCAAATGGTTCTATATAATTTTATAAGTAATAAAAAAATGCCAGCAAGCAACTTAAGATATTGTCCAGGAAAAAAACAAACAAGTACCTGGTTAAGTATAGATGTTAAATTTATTTCTCTTTAAGTGTAATACAATAAAAGGAGAAGAAATAGTAAGCAATGCAAACAAATAAACATAAGCAAAGTGTTTCATGTGCATCACAAAACAGGAATAGCACATGTATAGTTTTATCCAAGTATTTTCCATTTTCAAACTATAGCTCTTTGCTATAATACATTTCTGCTACATGTAAATAATGTAGTGTGCACAAAAGTCTCATACAAGTAAGACTGACTTGTGAAAGGCTGGTGTCATCTAAGCACAAATTACCAATTCCACAGTTGTCCTCAACTGACAGTTAAGAATATTGATCTTTCAGACGTGTCTTTAGGGCAATGCAGTTATTTATACATTTTCAGAATTTGCTAAATCTTAGGTCACTACTTAGCTATGGTATGACCAGAATAGCAACTTAAGATCTTCCCAGAATATACTGAAATAGAAATAACCTCTAATATTACATTAAAAGTTCCTTATCTGTGTTTAATTATCATTTCTTTTCTTCTGTGACAAGGTAATTAGATGCAGAAACACACATGTGTGCTAAAATACTGCAGTAAAATGGGAGGGGGAGTCACAAATTGGAATGCACGCCCTGCAAGCTGTCGCAATGTCTAGTTGCTATGGTAGCTGTATCCAGCTGCAGGTGTGCATAAATAACTGAAAACTGACTTAAATGTGCCTTCCGAATATATCTTTTATGAGGAGAATATAGAAAGTATAAATAAGAAAGGGTGTCTGTGTTACCTAGAAAATAATTGTCAGCAATTAGGAAAATTTTAATAGGCAGAAAAGGTGTGTTTTACTAGTACTTGTGATGTGACTAATTATGAATCTGTAATAACTAAAATATATCTTCACAGATTCCGTGCTGAATTAATGTGCAAAGTTAGGTATGGTTGTATAGGCTGACAATAGGTTTAAATGTGGCATGTCATATTAATGCATTGTGAAAAATTGTTATGGTATTTATTCCAGGGTCTGATGTTAAAGCAACCTTACTTATTATGACATTTTCATGCATAACTAAAAGCACCGTGTGTTCTTTTCATCTTTAATTTGGGCTCAGTTCATAAAGCTGCATTCTGCTGAAAATATTCAAAAGTCACATTAAATAAGAAAATTGGTGGTGAGTACAAATGGCTGTCAAAGTAAAATAAGGAATAGTGGAAATATTTCTAATATGGAAATGTGTGCTAAAGAAGGGTTTCGCTAAAAAAATCAATGCCTAACACTTCTTGGCAGAAGACAAATATTTACAGATCACCGATTGTAATATAGATAATGGATTTATGAACAATATTTCAGCAAAGAAGATATCAAGATATTTAATTTTAGCCATAAACCTGGGTTGAAAATTTAAAGAGTGAGTGGAAAAATCACATCCTATGTCAATTGCCGGCTTGGTCAGTATCCTTTTCACTTGGAGTTTATACCACATTTCTCAGATTGTACTAGTATCTGTTTCTTTTTTCTTCTTCATTTGTTCTATTTTTAACTCACTGACACTGACCACACTTATTATTATATCAGACTCAAACTGTGAACTTTTTATTTCTTCAAGGCTCAGACATTACGCTGATTTATGCAATTACTAAAAAGGTGAAATGCTAATGAACTCTCTTAGCATTTTTCCTAGTGTGTGGAGCAAGGAGATATAATACATCTATGCCTGTCACCAGCAGGACCATAATTTACAAGCCAAGAACTTAAAAATCCAGTTTATTTGATATGAGTGAATGAGATTCCAGGAAATACTTAAGAGAATGTTTTACTTTCTTGTTGATATTTTCCACTGTTTGTCAACAGATTAACTATTTTATCTTGGGGACTGTCATCCACAATGTACGAACTACATATAATATAGTGAAGTTCTTGAAAAATTAACTGTAAAGTTTTGTGGGTCTTTATTGTAGCAAGTTAACCTGCATGATGGTTGTTACTAGGTCTCAGAATGCAGTAATGTTTACAACTTTCCCTTCTGCATCAGAAGTAAATTAGAGTTAAATGATTAATGGATAGCATTCTTGAGTCTGTTAAAATAACTGTTTAGATCGTCTGTCTTTCTTAGTAAATAATACAATAAAGTTAGCAGGTTCATCTATGAATTTACAAACACAGGTTAGTCATAACAGGGTTAGCAAGCTTGGCAAGAGAAAATGAATCTTCCTTTCTGTGAAAAATTTAGAAAGTCCATATGCAGTTATACATTTTGGGGAAAAGGTAATGACAATGTGTATATGTAAGAATTTACAGTGACATATAAGTGACTAAAAATATTTTACATTTGGATAAAAGGAAGAATTTACATCTTAGGCCACATAACGGTGGAATATTTTTTCCTCATATATGTATGAAAGAAAATGGGCCCATAACTTTAAAATTAGTTATGGGTATCCATGACACACATTAAGCAATAACATGACAAGTACTGTGACATACATAGTTGGACAAAATCCATGTGACCAAGAACTGTGGGACACCCACAGGCTACCTCCTCTGCCCTGTCTGCAATGTTAATCACCAAGAATAAATATAAAGTAATCTATTGGAAAAGCAATGGCCTCTGCCATCTCTTAATCACTATGATGGACAAAATAATTAAAAAAAAAAGCAGTTCTTAAGAGGTCAGATGCCACAATCTCTGATCACAATGATTTCCCCACCAATATAAAATAAAATCTGGATTATTTTTATTCCTTGCAAACTTTATCTGATCTAACACATATATGACACATATATAAATATCACATGCCCTTCTAGCCAGCTGAATCCTTTCTCAGCCTGACCATGTTCTACCTGAAATGTGGCACCTTGTAGGTATATGGCTGCAACAGCCTCCTTGTTTCTGAAAGTCCAGCCTGACCTCTAAATGCATGTACTCGGTTAAGCATGTGCACAAAGTTCAAGCAGATGGTGGCTGTGAAGATACAAGAGGACTATGTGAGAATTTGACCGATTTATGCCAACACTATTTGCATATATGGAAGGAAACAGAATCCAGTGACAGCGTGTCAGACAAATGGCTGCCTATAATTGGCAGTTTGCCAAAGTACAACAGAATATGACATTTTTATTTGTCTGAAAGCTTAGGATTACTTGATGATTGACATTTGATAAACTGATGCAGAACAAGGTTTATCTGGGGTATCAGCTACTGTGATCACAGGTAATGACAAGTGAGAACTAGGAAAAGTAAATATGAATTGTGTTGTGCAGGCTGTGATTTGGCAATCAGAACAACTGGAGCATAAAGGTGATCTAGTGGGTTAAGTAGCAGAGTAAAGAGACTATTACCTGGCAGCACTGATGCAGCAGGTCATTAAGGTATAATACGTAGGTGCTCAGTGAATATTGTGCTTACATGCAGGAACACTGGAGTCATCATATGAGAATAAAGTCCCAGCGAATCCCTGGCAGAAAAGTATTTTATTTAGTTTAAGGTGGCCACAAAATGATGAGAAATGGTAATGTTTGTCTAAATATGGCTAGAAAGCACTGCATGGCATTATTTGGTTTACCTCTTTGTTTTTTTGCAAAATTAAATTTCACTTTATGCTTGCCCAGGGTTTCAGAGCTCCTATGTATGAATATTTCTGGATTTGCGTACTTCTACTGTAATACATCATGTCTTGGTACAACTGTTCACGCAGAAGGGAATTTGGGTACATCATTCTGCATCTTACTTCTTATTCTGAGACATATTAGGACACCTCTTCTGAGAATTCTGAAGTCAAATGTTAAATATAGTCTGTTCTTCACAAAGAAAAAGGCCATCTACTTTGCAATAAAGTGATAAGCAGAATTATTTTGTGTATTGCTGTGAGACAGTGCATATGGTAATAAGATAACATAAATAAAAAAGAAGGAAGGATTATTTAACTTCAACTTCAGTTTCCATTTTGAGTGCTTACTAAGCACTGATTTAAAAAAACAATAATGTATATATATATATATATATATATATATATATATATATATATATATATATATACAAAAATATGGCAAAGAGTGAAACAATATTTGAAGCAAATGGAGAAAATGCTATTCAGAAAACTGATAAACTACAAATATATTACAAAAAACACTGAAAGAACACATTTGACAGTAACATAGTTAACTAATGAACAGTAAATTCAAAGTATCATAATTGCAGACCACATCCTCCATGTCAGCTACATCCCCCAGAAAACAGTCAGCAGGAGAGTCATGAAGAGGTTCTTAAAGCTTGAATACAAAAATTGGACCAGTACTCAAGTTTAATAGGTATACTGTTTTAAATTGGAGCGCCTGGAACTGTAAATGTACCACAGTCAGATTACTTGAAAAACAATGTTTCAAATCAAAGCAGATCATACACAAACACAATCATATCGTACATTATTGGATTTTATTAATGAAATAAACATGTTGCTCATGCTCACACAACTGTCCTGCTTATAGACAATAATCACAGGTGTACACAGAAAGTTATCTAAGTTGACTGCCCCAAATCTTCAAGATGAAAAAAACACAAAATTATGCATCTTCAAAATACAGGCTGAAGAATCACATGTCTTGGTGGAACTGAGAAAATTTAAAGGCACATGGCAACTAAAGACATATATCAAATAAAGCATACATCAATTAAAGACACATGTCAATTAAAGACATGTCAGTTTAAGACACACATTAATAACAGGCATATGTCAATTAAAGAAATATGTCAATCATACCTCGAAACTGTCCAGATTTTTACAGACTGTCCAGATTTTTTGCCTCATATGTTTGGTTGGTTCCTCATAAATTTTGTGGTTTGCTTGTAAATCATTGAGGCTTGGAGTCGCCAAATAATGACAGAAATTTTTGTTTCAGCCTTCATACCCTTCAGAAAATGTATGCTCATGTCAAACCTGTTATTCTATCAAATTTCTAAGTTAATAAGAGCAATATTTAAATAAACTGACCTTATTTTTGGGTCTTTAACCCCAAATTATTAATTGCTTTGTCTAGATTTATTGTGGTAATAGGTTGAGAGGTATGATGTCAATTAAAACATGTCAGTTAAAGGCACATCAATTAAAGACATATTTCAATTATTGACATCAATTAAAGGCACATGTCAATTAAAGACATGTCAGTTAAAGGCACATCAATTAAAGTCACATGAAGAACTGGAAATAGCAGAAATGCTGAAGCAGGAAGTTGCATGGTTTATGACAGGATGGAACTTACAGTGAAGCAACAAAACAAACATTTCCTACACATAGCTAGTACCATACAATGGAAGAATAAAATCCAGTGAAGAAATGCTGAACGTTGAAAGATGATGCTTTGGCAGAAGAACACTCAGCATCTCTATGATGCAGAGACCCAAGCAGAAACACCACAGAGCCTGCAGGAACCACAGCTACCACAGGAACACCCATAGAAAATTAATTTCATCTTTGTTTATTGTCTCAACCAAAGGTTGCTACAGTTAACATCTATTGTCCTTTAAGTATCAAACACAGTTTTTTAATCAACAATTACATAACAGCAGTACTGAATTTTTTGTATATGTAACGTATATCTTCTAATAGCTTACCCACATTGATATTAATACTATGACTAGTATATCATCACAATCTTGTGTGTTTTTTCTTTTTTCCTCAAAAGCTAATGCTTATATATAACATAAAGTGCTTTTTGCCAGCTCTTAAATTACAAATATATTGCTCATGCTGAGCACTGAAGAAATTCCATGTGTGCCACTACCCTCTCGATTTTTCTTTTATCTGTTTCTCGCTACTGATAAAAGTCTGCTAGCTAGATTAAAATAGCTCTTTTAGGTGATAGTTGTTATTTTTTTTAATTGTTGTACTTCTCTTGTTGTAAGTATTGATTTGATCTATATTAGAGATTTGGTCAAGCCCTGTTTGGATGTGAGGCTTCCCTTGCCATTCTACAAACTCAATATATCCTACACAATTCTAGGATTTTTTTTCTTTTAATTAAACACTCAAATGGAGCAAGAACAACATTTGTCAGGTTCCAACAAATAACTAAATAACTGCACAATGTCCTTGCTGCTGCAGACCTTGTAGATAGAAAATGTAACTGGAATTTCAAAATTGTTTATTAAATGCCTGACATGGCTAAGGATTTCAAAACTGCAACAGACATACTTATGTATCTTTCTCTTCTTTACCACAGAATGTACTCCACTTTTCTTCCTGCCCATCTACTTTTGCTCCTCCTGCACACACCAGTTACTATACCGCCAAATAATACTTACCATATCATTCACTCTGTTAGGTACTCCTGCTCATATGTCACCCAGTTCTATTTTAATACTATTATACTATATTCTCTTCATTTAAAGTGAGGCAGCCCATACATATCCTCCATCTTTCCTCCATTACCATATCTTACCACAATTACCACCCCAGCTTCTTCAGTTAACACCTCCTACACCTATGCTCATTTAACATTTAATAATCTGCTCCTGCACCTCTGCAAACATCACTACAAACCTTCACCAGTCTTACACCTACTACTTCTTCTAGGTAATATTAAATCCACCCAGATCAATGTCCATTCTCATGTATCCTCATTAATGCACAAAGCATAGGAAACAAAACTCTCCAGATTAATGCATTCATTTCCTTACAAAAGTCTGATTTAGTTGCTCTTACAGAATCATGGATTAAAGCTAATTATGCAATAAAGTGTCATTACTATTCAAAAACAGTCACACTGATTCGGTAGCCCAACCAGCATGCCTGTTGTAAATTGAACATACACCAAAAGAAAAAAGTCCAGCCCCTGGAAGTACCATTGAGCAGCCAGACTTTCTATTGGTACATGCTGAGGGACAGAACACAATATAACAAAATTCAGGTACATTCTGAAAATCTAAACAAAGAGAAACCTACCTGAATTTCCTTACATTTTTGCACTATCATAAAAACTGTTTAACTATTAAAAAATAAACAGCAACACAAATTTAGTTTTCTCTGTCCATTCTCCTGCACTACACTGATGTACTGTGCAAGCATGGGAATATAAGTCCTATATGCATGCACAGTGCATCAGTCTAGGGAAGAGAACACAGACTGAAGTGCCCTTATACAAATCCATTATTCAAGAAAGGTTAACCAATTTGTTTCTTAAATAATGTAATTGTGTAATAGCAATAACCCATTCCTATTTTTGTGGGTATATCAGCATTTACCCATGGTTGGCTTTGTTTAATCACTTGTGCTTCACTATCATGATCAAACTGCACCAACCATGGATAAATCCTGATAAATCCATGCAAAGCTGTGGATTATTGCTTAACAATCTTTCTTTACATCATGGTGTCCTAGTTACAACTACTTTTTTGACCCCAGAAGACAAAGAGGTGAAACTCTCCTTCTGTTCAAGTCTCTCTTAAACATGCAAATACTTGCTCAGGGAAACACTAGCAGAAATAATTATTCTAACTGGCTACTTGTATCCAATATTTCCCCCAAGAATATTGTACTACATCTAACTGTAGGATATCTACCATTTCCCACCTTGCTCTGTAAACTAAATAAACTACTAAAAGGAATAATTTTACCTACAAATAGTATCAAAATCTCAAAATACTTGGAGACTTCAATCTCATCCTATTCAGTCCCATTTTCAATGACCTTAATACTCTTTTGATACAATTTAGCTTCAGCCAGCTCATATCTCAACCTCCTAGACCCAACCTTTAAACATATCACCACTCCCTTCTAGATTTCATATTAACTAACAAACCTTCCCATATCTCAGACATCACCATCCATCCACCATCTTTCAGTGACAACTAACTTATTAATTTTCATATCCATTATCCATATGTCAATGTACCACCAAAACTTGTAGCTTTCTGTAATAAATCAAAAAATAACTAACGTATGTAAGTCCACTCTCTCAATAATGGAGTGGTCACCAATTCTGAGTTATCTGATTCTAACACTGTTGCAGAACTATTCACCTCTATACTGACTGACCTGAAAAACTCTTGCTTCCCAGTAATCCAAAGACTATACAGACCTAAAATTAATAACTGGTTAATCTATGAGCTTAAAGCTCTTGTGCAACTTGGAGACAAAGCATGCGATTCTTGGAAAGCACTTCCTGCTACTAAAAACAGACCCAGCTATGCAATCTTGCCAAGCAAGCTATATATTGTCATAAATGTCACCTGATGAAATCTTACTAGACTTCAGTAATCAAATCTCTCAGAAACTTCTGGAAAGAGATCAAACATCTTACATAATGGAATAGCCATCCCTCCATGAATTTCACATACTCTTAACGTTCTGCCTCTGATTTCCTTTCTTATTTCAGCAAACCTCCCATCCCTTTCTCTAGACAGTTCCAAACTGCATCTGCCACTTCCATATCCCCTCCATACATTCCTTCATTCTACTTTAGAACACCCAAGGACATCTACCCCCTACTTGAACAGTTTAAACTCGATACTCCCCAGGAGAGAGAACCTTCAACCATTGTTTTTAATCACTGTAGAGACAATATCATAACCGCACTGAAACACATCATCAACATATGCATTATGCTTAAAATTAGGACTAATATCTTGGTGAATGTTATCGTAAAACCCCTCCCTAACAAAACCAGTCCCTCCAATCCATCAGACGTTTGGCCCATTTCTATTCTTCCTACCTAAGGAAAGATTCAGGAAAATTACTGTACTTGCAACTCACAAAATACATCAACCAATACCATCTTCGCTTTCTAAAGCAGCATGGCTTTTGGTCCCGTCGCAGTACATCCACAGCTATCTGGACACTCAGTGGCAACATTCTTCTTGGAATGGGTGAAGGCCTAATTACTGGAGCCATTTTTATTGACATCTCCAGAGCATTTGATCTTGCCGATCACTCAGTTCTCCTGGACTGTCTCACTGAAAGAGGCATTAGTGATGAGAAACTGACCTGTTTCAAAAATTATCTGTCTAACCACCACTTCTCAATGAATTTCATTTCAGAAACATATACATCAGCCCCTCTGCAGAAAGATGTTCCTCAAGGATCTATTCTGGCACATCTCCTCTTTTCTACATTAATAAACGTCTTATTGACTTACTCAGTCTTCCACTCCTGCTAATGATGTGGTCTTATTCTGATCCAAGCATTCTGACTCTTCTCTTGAACTCAAACTTCAGGCTGATTTTCATGCCCTTATTCAATGGGTCAGTGATAAACAATTGCCACTAAACTCCTCTAAAATAAACACAATGCTTTTTGAAATTCAGCAAAGGTACACTTCTATTTCCAGGCCTCTAAAAATTCATGATCTTTATATAACTATTGAAAATGTCATGTCACTTCATTCCAAGACATAAAGTTTGGTTGGACCCCTTCATAAATTTCCAAATCCACCTGGACTACACAAAGAAAAAAATTAACGCTCTCCTATTCTGAGCTAATATTAACTCCGCTTTTCTATCCATACCCTGTAGAAATGCTGTAGGTAAAGTTATCTTACTGGCTCAGCAAGGATATTGTCTCCCTCTAATTGCTGTAGCTTCTGAATGAAATGTAGCCGCTATTCAGTCCACCTTAAATGTCATTTTCAGATTCATCATTCACTTTGCCAAGAAATGAACACCACTGCAAAACCAATGAAAAAGCTAACTGGCTACATGGGAAACATTATGCTGACTTTCTACTTGCCTCTCAACTATTTAAACTTATCAAGAATGTCACCTGCCTCTGATAGCCTCCAAACTATTCAGAGATGCACCAACATACAACCTTGACATCCTAACCACTAATGTCCCTCTGCAAACCCAAACTAAGCTTCACTGCAGAGACCTTGTTTTGCCAGTCTTCAGTCACAAACTGTGGGAATCTCCCCCTTCTGTTCTTAAATAACATTTCTCTTACCCCATTTTCTGATAAGAAATAAAAACACATTTCAAACCTCTAGGAAAGTGCAACAGCTACCTATCCATGCCTTTCATCTCACTACATGCCTTGCTCTGACATTTGCTTGTGATTCTTTCAGTATACCAACTCTAACTTTCACTCTGTATATAATGCCTGCAATATTGTTTCTTGTCATTCATTCCGTATATAATGAGATTTTATCTTTTGACTTTATACCCTCAAGCTCACCGTGATATGCACTTTTCATAATATATATATATATATATATATATATATATATATATATATATATTGCATGCTTTCATTCACTCTGTATATAATGTCATTTATTTATTGTGTTCAACCCAGGCTGTGACTGAAATAGGTCCAGTGGGATCAATTGTCTACCCCACTTAACAAATTCACAATAAAAAAATAAAATAAATAAATCAAATTCTTCACCATTACCTGCTAAAGAGTATTGATGTGTAGGACTTCACCCTAGGACTAGGGTGGCCCAATTTTACTTCCATTTGCCTGTAGTACACATAAAATATGGCTATTTTTTGTACTTGTCCACACTGATAAGAAGTAGATATTTATAAATTTGTGCATATTTTATCAAGCATTTTATTTCCATAAATTTCAGGTTTATATTTCTTACAGATTCTCAACACTTCTCTATTATGCATTATGATAGATAAACTCTATTATTCAAGGAGATTATTTTCTTAGCACAATAGCACGTCTGCTTCTTTTTATCATTTCTCTAAGCTTACCTTCATAAATCTTCTTAATTTTTCTTTACAAGTATGATAGATAATATGTTCTGTGGAATAATATATTTTTTTTAGCTAATGTCTTCAATAAACTTGTCTGCGTCATTTCAAGACTATCAATTTATTTTTGAGTTGATGTTTGACTGATATAATGTCTCACCCATTCTTCATTCTTAATCTGTATTTGTATTAAGATTTCTCCTTAGATAACCATGTGCTTTTTAACCAGTCTGGTGGTATTATTATATCCTTTAATGCTTGCTGTGTTATCAGTCCTAATTCAATTTTATCAAGACAGTTGGAAACGATTTTGAAAGAGCAAACAGATATCTTCCAGTTCTTTTTGAAATGTTTTATTATAATATTGCCCCAATTTTCTAATAGGTAATATGACTGTTAATTTTACTTTTAGCTGTAGCCAATAAAAGGAATACATTATATTGACTGAGTGTATTATCTAAGCAATGAAGTGCATGGATGATATTTTCTGACTTTAAGTTCAGCTGATGAAAATTTCTAAGAACTAGTTTAGGTACATACCAAAACTAAATAGCTATAGCGTGTTGATGATTATTAAAATACTGATTGCATTTTGCTTTTTATTAAAATTATAACTTTGTTTTTGGCTGCACTTGTCTTCAAATCATTTTTTTTCTGTAATTTCTTTGATTTTAGTAGCCAATCTTAATGTTGAAAAGTAAAGCCAATGGTAACAGGTTATCAGCATAACCTAATATTGTTCTCTTCTTTTGTCATATGTTTGTTATACCTGTCTATTTATTTATTTTCTATTTGTTGACCCTTTTTAGTAATGATCCAGACTCCCAAGGAACATGTACATCAGTTGTTTACAACTGAGTATACATATATTCAGTTGATCGCAATTGCACAAAAAATGAAGCAGTGATTATAACAGTTACAAAAGAGCAATAAATGGACCAGTTAACAGCTAGCAATCTAATAATTATGGTAGTAATTTGTACAGTGTTTACAATACCTTCACCTTATTTACAATTGCTGCAATAGTGTCACTGTCTTAGCCATGATCTCAGTAAGATTTTTAGTTGGATTAATTGATGATGGTGCTTGCACAGGTCTATCTTGAATTCCTTAACCATCAATAAAGCTTTAATTTCTTTAGGTAGATGATTCCAGGTTGCAGGGCTAATGCATAAAAAAAGCTTTTTAACCAATTCTATTTTTGAATGTGGGCCGTAGAAGTGTACTATTGCTTCCTGACCACTTCTCATGGAGAAGATCTGTTCCTTAAATTGCAGTTTTGATCTTAACGGTTGATGGTATCCTTGTTTTAGGAGTTTTAAATAACAAGCAGCTAAACAAGTAAGGTGTCCTCTCATTAACAGGCAACCAGTTGATGTCATGAATTAGGTTACAGTGGTGTGTCAGGGGTCAGCTAAGAGCAAATCTGAACATCTTGTTCTCAACAATCTGTGTTTTATTTGTATTGTATGCAGAATACCTCTTCTGTCGTTCTGTCTCTGAGATCTCAGCAATCACTTCATTAACAAATATAAGGATTAACCAAAGTACCAAAAGGAAACTCTGTCTCATCTGTTCCATTATTTGGAGCCAGTCTGCATATTAACCATCTTTTTTTCACACTTACCTGTTTTCCCATGTGTTTTGTTCCCATCATGTCTGCTAAATATCAAGCCTCAGCCTGTCAGCCCAGCCCATTTGTGCCCTCCCTTGGTATTTGCCCATTGTGGGCAAAAGCAAGTTGGTGGGCTGTCATGCAGGCCTCCATGTTTATGACTTTACCAAAATCACATTGAGGATACTTTTTTCTTAGCCGTAGCTCCTTCCCTGTTGTCTGATGTGTGCACCTATGTCACTGCAGCGTTGTGTTATGTTGCCCTCTATGTGGACATATTCCCACACAGAAGCCCATGAAGATTACTATCACCAGGCTGGTATCACAAAACACATTCCTTATTCTTTTGGCCACTGGTAATGTGCAAACTCCCACTTGCACACGAGTGAGTTAGTCTGACATTAAACACTGCTCCCCCCACCCAGTTGGGAGGGCTGACCAATGTTGCTCACTCCCATCTTCCCATGTGTGGGCTCTTCTAGCACCTGATACACTACTAAAACTCAGGATTTCTGGGTTTCAGTCAGGTATGTATGCCTGTGCAGATGCTGAACAACATAGCATATTTGTTAAGCTGATTTATGTTTGAAATATTCAAGTTTATTGATTTATTTTATTTTACATTTGCTGACCAAAGAGGTCTAGCTGGACACAAAGACCCATTTTTAGTAGAAGCCCAAGGAGTAAAGCTGCAGTAAAAGGAACAAGTACAATTATAAAAAAAATAGCAGTTAGACAACACACAAGATAAAATACATAATGTAGATACATCATGGTTATAAAGTGTAAGGTACAGAATATTGTAGGCTTGATAGAAAAGATTTATAATATACACATATAATAAAAGCTTCATTGATCTGATTGTTTCCCTTTCCAGTTATTGTTAAATAAGGGTAAATTAAGTAAATAATAGTAAAGAATAAGATCAGAGTAACAGGAATACTAAAAGTGGATTAAAGAAAGTGGGTTGTAATAAGGTTAAAAAGTAACTATAAATATTTCAAGAGAAAGGTAGAGTAAAACTATTCCATAGTTTAGATATAGAGCTTGAATATAATGAGATGTGTTGTGTTTTGGGTTTTTGTTACAGTCATTAGTAGTTTATTGTTAGAGCAAAGAGCTTCAGTTGGGCAGTATTGTTGGGACAGCTCTTTTACTGTGGGATACTTAGCAGTATAGCATGGTTTACCTTTACATGTTTGAAAGTCAAATGGTCATACATGCACATCCACAAACCAGCTATGCAAATTCATTAACGCCGAATTCCCGAAATGTCATAAAATAATCAAATTTCGTCATTTCCAAATGCACCACCGCTGAAACAAGTGCTACCATGGGTCAAAAACGGGGTGAGATTTCATAATTCAGTGCTTCGGTTTTCGCAATTTTGGAATTTCATGGTTTATAGTTCACAGCAGCGGGTTCAAAGATTTGATGTTCAGACATCTAAAGGTAAACCATATAGCATATTAGACTATGAGATACTTGTAGCTCAGTAAAGTGGAGATTAAGATAAAGTTGTTTAAAGTTTTTTTTTTTTTTTTTTTTTGTTATGTACAGTTGGTTTGTTATTTAATTTGCTTCTATTGCAACTGTGCCTCTTTGGAAGTATTTTGTTTGGTTTAAAGTGGAGATGATGTGGGAGTTTTGTCTAGTTAAGTGTTTGAGGCCATAACAGTGTTGAGTTCTAAATTTGCAGTTGTAAGCAAAATGAGCAATTTTATTATAGGATTGTTCCAAGTTAGACTATACGGATGTTTGAAGATTAGTAAAGAGTGGGGAGGCATGCAGTTGTGTCAGTAGTAGACAAGATATTCCTATACTTTTTCTGATTCTGTCTGTAAGAATGGGTTTTGTCCTGTACAGCAGACCTAGTTTTTGATTTTTTTAATAACAGCTAAGAAATGCAGGTCAAATGTCATGTTGTCGTTAATAGTGATTCCCAAAAATTTAGTGCTGTGCACCTGTTGTTATGTAATTTAAATAGCTGATTTTGATATGTGCTTTACTTTGGAAGAGTACTTTGGTGATGAAAATCAGTAGTTTTGTTTTAGGGTTAAGTTGATGTTGTGAATTGTCAAGCCAAGTTTCAATTGAAGTGAAGGACTCTTTAATGTCTTGAAGACGGAAGCCGTACATATTAGGGTAGAATCAACTGCACATTTTGAATGTGTAGCATGTTTGGTGGCAGTATATAGGTCATTTATGAATATGTTAAGCAGGAAAGGCCCAACTATGGATCCTTTTAGCACCCCAAAGGGATGGGTAGAAATGAAGTGTATACTTGCTGCCATTTGACTGCTTGGTATATATATATATCTATCTCTTAAATAGCTATTAAACCAGGAGAGGGATGAGGGAAAGAGATCTAGAGAGGCACATTCTTGCAATAGATTGTGATGTGATACTGTGTCAAAAGCTTTTGACAAGTCAAGAAATAGACAGAATACCATGTTGCCGGTGTTTTCATTTTTGTTAACAGTGTCAACAAAGTAAAGTAGGGCAATGATAGTTCTATGGTTAGGACAAAAGCTATGTTGTGTTGGGGAAAGAAGATTGTTAGTGTTTAGATATTATAGCAGTTGAGAGTTAATAATAAATTTCAAGCATTTTAGACAGTGTGGCTAGGACTGCAATTGGTCTAAAGCTGGTATAGTTGACAGAGTGTTCACCCTCATAAAAAGGAAGTATGTAAGCTTATTTTCCATATGGTAGGGATGAAATATTCCTGGCTTAATTTATTTAGTAGAATCGATATGGAGTAAAATACAGATTCAGCTGATATTTTGAGGAATTCTGATGGGAGATTGTCTGCAGCAAGATCAGTGATTTTTAGCTATAAAGGGTTTTTTTTTTTTGGGTGCAGTGGGGATAGGTTTGAGGGAAAAAGTGAGTTTACATAGGTTTGTGAGGGTTGGTGGTAGAGAGTTGGTGGTGGAGTTGCCTTTTATAAGAGTAACCGCAGTTTATAGCAAGCAGTTATTAAAGGTATTTGTGATAGTTGCAGAAGTATTGTTTGGAGAGGGATTGGGCATAGGGTTGCATCCCAAGTTTAACATGTTTTGTACTGATTGGTGTGTCTGTTGTAAATTGAAATAGTGGAGTTTTTTGTCATATTCAATACTTTCTTTAATCTTATTTCTTAACTGAATTTTATTTGATTTTCTTGGGAATTTATTAATGTACCATGATTTCCATACCTTGTGTCTGAGTATCATTTGTTGCCTCTAATGTTTACATAGCCAGGATGCAGGGTTCAGCTTAATCCTTTTTCTTCTTAGAGCAGCTTGATCATTTAGAATATTAGTAAAGATTTGGTTAAATGAAATGGTGGCTTCATCAAGAGGAATATATTTTGACTTATTCCATTTGTATTGTTTAGGTATTTAGATGAAAGTATTTACATTGAATTTAGATGAGTTACACACATTTTTGTGCTGGTGCTGTTTTGCTGTGTTGACTGTGAGGCTATTTGCAAAGCTAGATAAAGGGTCTCTTGGGTTGTCAGATTGAATGCCTTTGCTACAGATATTGTCAGGTGCTGTTGAAAGTATCCAGTCAAGTATTGAGGCTTTAGCGGTGGACTTATTATATCCGATTGGTTACTCAATGAGCTGAGAGAATCTATATAGGTCAATGCTAGCTGGTGGTATCAGTTTCAGTAAGGTTCTGGTCAATATCCAGTAATAAAATTTAATAAGCCAACCCAATTGGTTCTTTTTTTTTTTAAATCCACTACAATAATTAAAGTTAAAATTGTTGATGAAAACTCTAATGCAGTTATTGGTATATACATGTGTGGATCTTTTCTATCTCCTTTTCTGAGAATGGGAATTATAATTCCTTGCATGTATAAACTATCACATTTCTAAGGTTGATTGAAGGAATTGAGTGGTATCTTTACTTAGTTCATTTTGTCTATTTTTAGTGTCTTTTCAATTAAAGCTGCCTAGATGCCGATGATCATTTCAATTTGCTGACTTTGTCCTCATTTAATTCCAGATTTTAAACTTCGGACCTTGATAATATCTGATATGTCTTAATCTGTTCTGTCTGGCCTCCTCTCATCATCACGGATTCACCTTATACTCACACTTTTTCATTTGGTCTGAGTCGGTCTGATTTCCACTCTTCTTTTTTTTTTTTTCCAATAATTTTTATTTTTATTTTTACATTAATAAATGTCACAAATAAAAAACATCTTACAACATGACCGTATATATATATATATATGTTATACATTGATGTCAAATACCACAGGATATAGGTCGTACAACATATCTGTATACACTATGCACATAGATGCTTTCACTGTTAATTCCACAGTTATATAGACAGTATATACATTCGTAATATCCAAGTTATTATTTAATATTATGTGTTCTTTGGTTCCATTATAGTGTATTTCTAAGTTGCTGTGTGATGAATTATGCTAATATGATATTAAAGGTTTGTCCCCAAATTTCTCTGGATTTCATGTTTTTGTTTCTTTTATCTATTACTATTTTATGAGCTAAAAGGTGTTGTATAGCTACTTGTTTAAAACCCTCCCAAGAGATATTTATCGTATCTAGCCATTTAAAAGCTATATACAGTTTCATTAGTAGGAAAATTGTTAAAAGTGTATTTGCTTGTTTTCCTGGTATGTTGGGTGGGAGAATGAGTAATAGAGTGAATTCCCAAGTTAATGTTGATGTCTGATAACCCGTTTTTTGTAATTGTACCTTGAGAGAGTTCCAGAGTTTATAGACACATTTACAGCTCCAAAATACACGGATTAAGTCAGCTATCTGGTCCTTACAGTGTGGGCAGAAAGGTGATGTTGATGTGTTAAATTTGTGTAGGATTGCAGGTGTAAAATAAGCATTATTATTGATCATGAGCTGAGTGTATGCTAACTTTTTGAGGGGCATAATCTTCAGTGTTAGATTGATTGCCTGGCTTATTTGCTGATCATCTATGGATGGTTTAATTTTTCTCCAGTAGTTAGAGAAGAGGAGGTATTTCCGGTATTTGATTTCATTTATCATTTTATATGAATTAGTAATAGTTTTCTTTGTTGTGATAATTGTTTTCCAAAACCTGCTGCAAGTTTCTATGTCACTATTGGTCATAGTAACATTTTGGAGGTAACTGGAACACAGTTCTTTGATTTGTCTTAGGATTATTATGTGTGATTTAGGGAGGTTTAAGTTGGCTGATTTCCACTCTTCTTAATTCTTTTATATCTTATTTTACTGACAGACCATGTCTACCTCGATATGACCTCTCTGGCAGACTCTATACCATTGTGGCTCAAGGACATAGAAAAAAAACAACAAAGGGAGACTACTGAATTTCAGTTAATAAAAAAGAAAGAAAGATACTAATAAAGTACAGAAAAAAACATAACAACTCTATGAGTGTTGAACCACTGTCAATTTATAAGATGCAGCAATATAAGCATTAGTGGGCTCATATAAACAGAAATTTCAGTAGAGTGGAGTCTTCAGTTAGCTCTAACTAGGAGCTAACAAATAGTTAAGTAGCAAGTTACATTTAATAAATGGAACAGCATGACGATAGTTTGAAATAAGTATTTAAACTAATACAAATCAAAAAAGACTGAAAAATCACTGCATGGAAATTCTGACAGGAAGATGATGAAAACTACAAGCAAAATTTTAACAGTAAGAATTAGATTAAAAAAGTAAGTAATACAGAAGGTAGTTCAAAACTGTCTTTGGCAGCCACATCAAATGGTTACATATGGGACTAGAAACTTTAATAGAAGGCTAGAGGATGTTATGCCAGGACTGAAGGGGTATTTTTTGGGGGGGGGGTTAAGTTGAAAATATTTGCAATATACATACCACCTACAACAAAGGAGGGCTAGTGAGAGAGACATTATTAGTAATAACTCAAGTTTCATGAAAGGATATTTATTTTAATGGGAGACTGGAAAATGCTATTCAGTGATACTGAAGTAAAGAGACAGTAAAAGTAGCCTTAGACTGACAAAGACAAAAGGATGTGCCAAAAATATCTTGGTCTATTTTGTTTGACTAGAATATTAAAATGAGAATAGGAAGAACAATGCAGGGGGTTACACATATTACAGCCCAAGATATAAACGTGTTTCAAATTAGACAGGGCATTTATAATGAAAGAGCATCTTAATTTAGCAAAGGAAGTAAAAGTAGGTCAAATTATATTTGCAGATCACGCCTTTGTACTACTCAAGATAAGGCTGGAACAAGATGTGGGGAGACAACCCCACTGTAGATTTTATTATTTTATATGGAGGGAGGACTGTTATGGATGTGGGTACAAGAAAACTGCTAGATAAGCATAGGGGGGACTTGATCCATCCATCCAGCCATCCATCCACAATCTGTTTTTCCCATTTTTTTTGCACATGGGGTCAGGTATCACTTCAACAGTGACAATCATCTAGAGCCAAGGTTCACACCACCAGGTGTCTCACTCTGCAATGGCTCTTTTTCTACACCACACACTTACATGCACACTCACTGGTATGAGAATGGGAGAAAATGAAAGAGACCTTTTGAACAGACACTGAAGAGCATATAATAAATAAGAAGTGTGACAATAAACAAGCTAGACAAATGAAAAAACAAGAAGCAAAAATCCACACCAAACAGGAACCCCAGTAACACCAACGAATAAGTATCCAAAAACACTGACGGAGGTATGGCTCCAGTTCAAAGAAAAAGGTAAAAAAGCAATGAAAAATTCTTCAGTAGCAGTACTGGTTTATTACAAAGAGACACAAGCGCTTTCACCAATGCTTCATCAGGTGTACTCAATCAGATAATAACCACACCTTATATAGTAAAATCTGTTGACATCACATAGCATGCAGTATAGTATTTAAAAAGACACACATATAAAAACACTTGTTAAAAACATATATCAATATACATAAAGTGTATAATATAAAATATAAATACATATGTATGTTCACAAAAATATTGTAAGATACATAAAATAAAAATAATAATAAAAACACCTCATCTCTTCAGACCCCTTTTTAAAAGAACTGGTCTGATAGGTAGACTCTCATTTAACCCATGTCCAAAATTGGCCCTTAGCATAACAATACATCTAGCCTCTATCTCCTCAGTTCTTAATCTAACATCACCCCCTCTGATATTCTCAGATGTTGTGGAAAGAACCTGAAATTTGAAAGTGTGATTGTTGCCTGTTCTACTGACATGTTTGGCTGGGGCATTAAAAATAGTACCCTTTTTAATATGATAGACATGCTCTTTTATCCTTTCCCTCAGGGCTCGGTCAGTCTTACCTACATAGAAACAACTGCAGGTTTCACAGACTGCCAGGTATACCACGTGCATAGTACTGCAGGTGGACAATACTCTGATATCAAAAGTTCTACCTGTATCTGGATGTTTAAAAAACTTGCTTTCATTTATATAAACACATTGAGCACATTTGCCACAGGGCTCTGTGCCATTCTTATCATTCTTTGTAGAACTGGACCTGGGGGTGCATAATCTCCTTTTCAAATTTCTATAATTCCTAAATGTAAATTGTGGTCTCAAGCCTACTACCTCTGCTACTTCAGGGTCTGATGTTAAAATATTCCAATGCTTATTAAATATTTCAGTATACATACTAACATTTTTGGAATAAGGAATACTAATTCTTAATTGAGTGTCATATTTCCTAGGACTTCTGACATACCCTTCCGAAAAATAAGGTCTGGCTTTGGTATATCTAAACTGTCTAACTTTGTTCTCATTCCTAGCCACCATTTCTTCACTATAACCTCACTGTGACAGTTCTAAACTGGTAGCACTCATTCTCATCTCATATTCTTCTGTGTTAGCACTCAGTCTGGACGCTCTTAAAAACTGATTTTGTACAACATTATTAAATATATAGTTAGGGTGCATACTGTCCCTAGAGAGTAAACCATTCACCCAGCACTCTTTCCTGTACATTTTACTAGTAATTCTCTTTTCTGAGTCTCTAAATACGGACACATCTAAAAAACTAATCTTTGAATCTGAATAATCAATGGTAAATTTCAAAAATTGAGTCGAATTATTGATAAAGTTTAGAAATTCTAATAAACATGATGTTGTGCCTCTCCATAAAATGAAGCAATCATCCACAAACCTCCTGTAGAAATATATATAATTTTTATAGGGCCCATCCAATATATATTTCATCTCCCATGTCACCATCACAGCATTGGCATAACTGTTGGAGCAAGAGCTCCCCATGGCTACACCATTTTTCTGCCAATACACTTGGTCTTGAAACATAAACAAGTTATTGCATAAAAATAACCTCATCAACTCCAACAGTAACAATTTCTCATCACCATTGTAAGTTCCTTTTTTCACTATAAACTCTTCTAGAAAATTAATACCTATAGTATTTGGAATGACCGTGAATAATGACACAACATCAAGTGTGACCAACAATAGACCATCACATATGGATAGTGAGTTAATACTTTCATATAAGTCATGCAAAAAATGTTCAGTGTCTCTTAAAACATGTACAGATGAGTCAACAATAGGTCTCAATTTCTTCTCTAAGTATGTAGAAATACTCTCAGTGCACCAACCTCTCCCTGAAACTATTGGCCTCATAGGTGGTGCCTTTATGTTTTTATGTAGCTTGGGAAGCCCTTGTATAACAGGTAAAACAGGTTTGGTCACCAGAAAATATTTAACTAATTCTTTGTCAATAAGGCCTATTCTTTCCAAGTACTTAATATGTTCTGAAACTGAATTGATAAAAAAGCCCACATGCAATGTATCAACCTTAACATAATATTCTCCATCACATAACATATCATGCATTAATGAAAAATATTGATCTCTATCTAAAACTACTATCCTGCCTCCCTTGTCGGCAGGTCTAATGACAATGTTTACATTATTTTCTAAATTCCTTAAAACCTGAAATTCACTTGCACTTAAATTATTTCTAGCAGCATTATAACTGTTGTAATTATAGTAAACATTGTATACATCAGTAATGCAAACTTGTTCAAAGGCATTAACTAAAGAATTAAGCTTAGGAACAAAGGTGCTCGGTTTCTTAAACACAAATTCACTGTCATGTGTATCAGCTTTAAACATATGTCTTAATGTTAAATTCCTTGTGAACTTCTTTATATCAAAAACAATATCAGTCAATGACATATTTCTAGATGGTATAAAGGACAAGCCTTTCATTAAAACATGCATTTCTTCTTGAGTCAATATATGCTTGGATAAATTGAATACTAAAGTCTTACTTTCGAGAAGGTTTTCTTCACATTCTGCAGACTGTTTGTGTCTTCCTGCAGTTTCCTTTTGTAACGAGTTGTACTCCTTCCTCTGCCCATGTGCTGTTCTCGACCCACATATGTCCCTTGCCGAGTTGTCGAATTGTCCCTCACAGGCAAAGGAAAATTTAGGCCAAAACAAACATCTTCTTTGGTGGAGTTTGCTCTCTTTACTTCATTTTCTTCTAATGACTGTGAATCAGCTCTGTGTACTTGAGCAGTTATCTGCAATGTTGTCTGTTTAGTTCCTGCTACATTGGAAAACCTTCTTGAAAGTAAGACTTTAGTATTCAGTTTGTCCAATCATATATTGACTCAAGAAGAAATGCATGTTTTAATGAAAGGCTTGTCCTTTGTACCATCTAGAAATATGTCATTGACTGATATTGTTTTTGAAATAAAGAAGTTCACAAAGAATTTAACATTAAGACATATGTTTAAAACTGATACACATGACAGTGAATTTGTGTTTAAGAAACCGAGCACCTTTGTTCCTAAAATTAATTCTTTAGTTAATGCCTTTGAACAAGTTTGCATTAATGATGTATACAATGTTTACTATAATTACAGCAGTTATAATGCTGCTAGAAATAATTTAAGTGCAAGTGAATTTCAGGCTTTAAGGAATTTAGAAAATAATGTAAACATTGTCATTAGACCTGCCGACAAGGGAGGCAGGATAGTAGTTTTAGATAGAGATCAATATTTTTCATTAATGCATGATATGTTATGTGATGGAGAATATTATGTTAAGGTTGATACATTGCATGTGGGCTTTGTAATCAATTCAGTTTCAGAACATATTAAGTACTTGGAAAGAATAGGCCTTATTGACAAAGAATTAGTTAAATATTTTCTGGTGACCAAACCTGTTTTACCTGTTATACAAGGGCTTCCCAAGCTACATAAAAACATAAAGGCACCACCTATGAGGCCAATAGTTTCAGGGAGAGGTTGGTGCACTAAGAGTATTTCTATATACTTAGAGAAGAAATTGAGACCTATTGTTGACTCATCTGTACATGTTTTAAGAGACACTGAACATTTTTTGCATGACATATATGAAAGTATTAACTCACTATCCATATGTGATGGTCTATTGTTGGTCACACTTGATGTCGTGTCATTATTCACGGTCATTCCAAATACTATAGGTATTGATTTTCTAGAAGAGTTTATAGTGAAAAAAGGAACTTACAATGGTGATGAGAAATTGTTACTGTTGGAGTTGATGAGGTTAGTTTTGTGCAATAACTTGTTTGTGTTTCAAGACCAAGTGTATTGGCAGAAAAATGGTGTAGCTATGGGGAGCTCTTGCTCCAACAGTTATGCCAATGCTGTGATGGTGACACGGGAGATGAAATATATATTGGATGGGCCCTATAAAAATTATATATATTTCTACAGGAGGTTTGTGGATGATTGCTTCATTTTATGGAGAGGCACAACATCATGTTTATTAGAATTTCTAAACTTTATTAATAATTTGACTCAATTTTTGAAATTTACCATTGATTATTCAGATTCAAAGATTAGTTTTTTAGATGTGTCCGTATTTAGAGACTCAGAAAAGAGAATTACTAGTAAAAGGTACAGGAAAGAGTGCTGGGTGAATGGTTTACTCTCCAGGGACAGTATGCACCCTAACTATATATTTAATAATGTTGTACAAAATCAGTTTTTAAGAGCGTCCAGACTGAGTGCTAACACAGAAGAATATGAGATGATAATGAGTGCTACCAGTTTAGAACTGTCACAGAGAGGTTATAGTGAAGAAATGGTGGCTAGGAATGAGAACAAAGTTAGACAGTTTAGATATACCAAAGCCAGACCTTATTTTTCGGAAGGGTATGTCAGAAGTCCTAGGAAATATGACACTCAGTTAAGAATTAGTATTCCTTATTCCAAAAATGTTAGTATGTATACTGAAATATTTAATAAGCATTGGAATATTTTAACATCAGACCCTGAAGTAGCAGAGGTAGTAGGCTTGAGACCACAATTTACATTTAGGAATTATAGAAATTTGAAAAGGAGATTATGCACCCCCAGGTCCAGTTCTACAAAGAATGATAAGAATGGCACAGAGCTCTGTGGCAAATGTGCTCAATGTGTTTATATAAATGAAAGCAAGTTTTTTAAACATCCAGATACAGGTAGAACTTTTGATATCAGAGTATTGCCCACCTGCAGTACTATGCACGTGGTATACCTGGCAGTCTGTGAAACCTGCAGTTGTTTTGTATGTAGGTAAGACTGACCGAGCCCTGAGGGAAAGGATAAAAGAGCATGTCTATCATATTAAAAAGGGTACTATTTTTAATGCCCCAGCCAAACATATCAGTAGAACAGGCAACAATCACACTTTCAAATTTCAGGTTCTTTCCACAACATCTGAGAATATCAGAGGGGGTGATGTTAGATTAAGAACTGAGGAGATAGAGGCTAGATGTATTGTTATGCTAAGGGCCAATTTTGGACATGGGTTAAATGAGAGTCTACCTATCAGACCAGTTCTTTTAAAAAGGGGTCTGAAGAGATGAGGTGTTTTTATTATTATTTTTATTTTATGTATCTTACAATATTTTTGTGAACATACATATGTATTTATATTTTATATTATACACTTTATGTATATTGATATATGTTTTTAACAAGTGTTTTTATATGTGTGTCTTTTTAAATACTATACTGCATGCTATGTGATGTCAACAGATTTTACTATATAAGGTGTGGTTATTATCTGATTGAGTACACCTGATGAAGCATTGGTGAAAGCGCTTGTGTCTCTTTGTAATAAACCAGTACTGCTACTGAAGAATTTTTCATTGCTTTTTTACCTTTTTCTTTGAACTGGAACCATACCTCAGTCAGTGTTTTTGGAAGCTAGACAAATGGTCTTTACATGAATTAAAGAGCTGCAATAGAGAAAAGAAAGAATAGCAAAAGATGGAAGGGTTGACTGTCGAAGGTTACTAAAGGAGATTCATTTAGATGAAAATAGCAGGATAATGTCCAGAGAGTGTCAGAGTGTAGCAGTGGAAGAGCTTACACTAGTCTCTGCATCAGGATGAAAGACTCATTAGGTCTCCTAGAGAAAGCCTGCATATTGTTAAGGCTTACTATACAAAGCTTTATACATGCAGCTGTGAGAGGGGGGTACACTTACCAAAGTTACAAGGTGACCTGTCAAATGTACTTATGAAACAGATGTTGGTTGATGAGCTCAAGGTGATAACGGATAAGCAGGCCTTACATAAGACACCAGGCTCTGACAGAATTCCACATGAAGTATGGAAACGTGGTAGAGATAAGTTAGCCTTGATTCATGGTAAAATGAAATTACAGGAGTGACACATAAAGAAGGTACATGGGCTCATATCATCTAACAACAATTTTGAATCATGACTATAGCAGCAAGATTGGCTATGATTATCCCAAAGCTAGTAGGTCCATATCAGAGTAGCCTCAAAGACGGGAGAAGAATGCATGACAATATTATAATAATAATGCGGATCGTGTAAAACATGGAAAGGAAGAGTTGGGAGATGACAGTTGTTTCCCTACATGCAAAGAGACAGTTGACTGATTGAATGGCCATTTCTATACAGTCTTGGAGACCGTTATCTTTTCTACAATGTTGTTTTCACCAATGAGTGAAATCTACTACAATACAATGGCCCAGGTGAAAGACTCGACTTCTCTTTCACAGATCTACAGTCTTTAGAGGAATAAGGCAGAGGTGTCAGGCCTTTCCTTTGCTTTTTGTCTGTTATCTAGAGCCATTCCAGCTGCAGTAAATCAGTCTTATTTTAGGATCATCAGTGTGGAGCAAAAGATATCAAACCATTGTTATATGATAATGATATAATTCTCTCACATATAAGTCCAAGTTAAGACCCAGGGAAAACTCACTGAATTATTAGAAACATTTGGGAAGTTATCAAGACCCAAAATTAACAACTAGGGTTAACCTTTTGGAAAAAGAAGAAATAGAAAAAGTCTATTCAGAACTATAGAAAAAATGAACTAAAATACCTGAATTGTGGTTTAAATATAGTTATGAAGCATCAATGCATAAACAACATGAATAAGTTTTGCATAAGATAAAGCTAAATCTTCAGAGGTGGAAAGTTATAGGTTTCAAAACAGACCAGCAAGTACAGGTACTTCAGGGCATATGGCTTCTAATCTGTTATAATTGGGAGAATTATCCTGGACATCACCAGATGTCAAAGTTGTGAGTAAAATAAGATGAATGAGGGAATTCCTCGGAATGGAGGGGGAACTAAAAGTAAGACTGGAAAGTGTTACACCAGCTAAAGGGATGGTGGCCTAGCGGTCCAAAAATAAGTCAAACCAGAAGGCTATTTAACTTGCTCTCTTTAGCAAGTGTCAAAATGATGAATTTATCCCTAAATAGAAATAACTGTTATGAGAAAAAATATCCAGGAGTTAGGAACAAGGATCTACTAGAAATCCTTTGGGGAAAGGGTACCCAAGAGAAAGGGCAATATTTAATAGGTATAGTCAGCAAGGGACTTACTTGCATTTTTATGTACATGAATTTATAAAGAAAGACGCAGGAAATTCTATAAAAAGGGGGTAAACTAAATGATAAGCAAAATAACTCTACACAAAAGAAATGGAGGTGATTAGGGTCAAAACTCACATATTGGCCTCAGTTAGTAAGAGAAAAGAATGTTATTGAAAGGAGTTACGCCAGAGAGAAGTTTGAATTACCTTGTAGTGCATTATTGCATTTTCAAGCGTTAATAAGGAACTTAAGGCAAACAGATATAGATAATACAGCCAAGAAGTACCTGGCCAAGCTTAGTATGTTGGATAATGGTTGGAAGTGAAGGCTACAGAACAGAAGAAGTGTTAATATGAAGCATATATAAGATATTATGAGATAAATAAAAGCACATCAGTAGAGATTGGCAAATGAATACACTGGGATATTAGGGTCAGTGTTAATGAAAATCACTGGAAATTAATATGTTTAATGCCAGGAAAAGTCTTAAGAGATAGGAAATGTCATTTATTCGAAGTGGAAGTGCTTGCACAGCCATAAGAAATAGGACATTTCATATATGCATGTAGCAGAGCTTACGCAAGTATTTTTATACAACAGTCAGAATAGAAACATAGATACCAGCAGCTTGAAATGAATGTTGTACTTGTGATTCTGGAGAGAGCTGCTATTGGATGCATATATTTTTTTAAGGTGTCCTGGCTTAAATCAGTATAGAAATGATTTGTGTAATCTGATAAAGGTTGAAGATGAAGTTGTGTTAGCTCTGGGCTGGAGGTGAATACAATACATCACAGAATGAAGTAAGAAAAATCTACAAGTTGCCAACTTTTCCATTTTCCAAAATGCATCCTTTGGTGGGCATTGTAGCTAGGATAATCATTATCGCTAACTATTTGTAATGTATCAAATACAATAACAGTTTTAGGTGAGCAAGGTACATGGATTAAAAAAAATGTATCAATTCTTTCTTGGCGTATCATCATAAGTTAAATTAATGACAACCCTACCAATAATTGTATAAGTCTATGTGGTGGAAATTACATTGCTAACCTAGGTTCATAGGTTCATAGGTTGGTACTAGGCTATCGGCCCTAGGGCCTATACAAGCCTAGCCATAAGAATTCCCTGGCTATTTCTTCCCGCTATATTTACTTCCCTTGCCCCCTTTCTAGCATGGCAACTGGGTGAATTTCCCATCTCCCATCCAATTGTCAAGGTTCCTATTGAAGAGGGCCAAAGAGGTGCTCTGCTTGACATGTATGGGCAGTCTATTCCAGAGTCTGGGGAGTCTCTGGGTCAGGAAACTATCCCTCCAGCATGTTTTGTTCATTGTGATGACAAGGTTTAGAACCCTCGAGCATGTGGCTCTGAGGGATTGGGATTTCTTTAAGTATAGCATGTCCAACATCTCTGGGTTTGACATGGCCTTGTATGTTAAGCAGAGATCGCCTCTGAGTAGACCCTATGTGACCAAGTATAGGTGGAGTTTTTTTAGATGGTCAGCATAGGGCATCTGCTTTAGGCCTATGATTTTTTTAGTGAGGTATTTCTGAGGCCTTTCCAGTTGTTGCAGACTCATAAAATCGTCTAAGGCCAGCTTTGAGAGAAAAATTGCGCAGGACACTAAGGATAATCACAAGGCTTTCTTTAGTTATGTTAGGAACCTGGGTGGGAATTCCCAGATATGCTCAGAATTAGTCCAAAATGACAAAAAATACACCGAACCCACAGACATTGCCAACATCCTAGCTGACAGGTTCAGCGCAAACCTCTCCCCCCCTCCCCACCAAAAGGGCAAATATCTATCCCAGCAGAGTGCTGCCCCCCTGACATCTCAGATGCTCAGGTAAGAGCTGCCCTCTCCAAAGCAAAAAACACAGCATCAATGGGACCAGACGGTGTCCTGGGCTGCGTCCTACATGAACTCTAAGAAGAGCTAAACCCAAACATAAAACTACTGTTCAATCTCAGCCTTACTACAGGATATGTACCCAAAGAGTGGTGTACAGCAACAGTGGTCCTTCTCCACAAAGGTGGTGCCTCAACGGATCCTGGAAACTATCGCCCTATAAGCCTGACTAGCTTGGTCTGCAAAGCTATGGAAAGGATCATCATGGACCTCATAAATAAAGATATTGGGGACCTACAGACACTGGATCCTACCCAGTTCGGCTTTGTTAAGGGCAGATCCTGCCTCTTAAACCTGGTTGATTTCTTTGAAACAGTCACCAAGGCCATTGACGAGGGGAAGGTGGTCCACACAGCCTACCTGGACCTCGCAAAAGCCTTCGATACAATATCCCACTCAGGCATTATAGATAAGCTCACCAGCTTAAATATAAACCCCTATGTCACTAGATGGGTTGCAAACTGTCTCAAGGACAGAACCCACATGGTTAGAATTGCTGGAGCCATGTCAGACTCCAAACCAGTTACAAGTGGCGTCCCACAAGGCTTAGTCCTGGGACCTCTCTTGTTCGGTATATATTTCTCGGAGGTACAGGCCAGCATGGAAGGACTGTGGCTGACCAAGTTCGCAGATGACTGCAAACTAGGCACCATAATCGACTCTCCAGCCTACATAAGCATCCTACAAAAGGGCCTCATAGAAACAGACAACTGGTGCCAGAGCCATGGCCTCAAGCTAAACACCAAAAAGTGTATAGTCATCCCCTTTGGCAAAAACAAAATGCCCACAAATTACCACATAGGTGGTAATCCATTAAGTACAGAAGAAGTAATTAGGGACCTGGGGACCCAAGTTGATAGCAATCTCTCATTTGAAAACCACGTGCCAAAGTGGTTAGAAAAACATTTTATATAGCCCACCTAATCATGAAGGGATTCACATCTAGATCAGGGGAGGTCATCGTGCCTCTTTACTCATCCCTTATCAGGCCCATAATTGAGTATAATGCCCCTTTTGGGATGTACCTTACCAGACACCTGCAGCAACTGGAAAGACCCCAAAAGTACCTCACCAAGACGATCAAAGGGCTCAAACAGATGCCATATGCTGCCCGGTTAAAGAAACTCCAGCTCTACTCAGTGGCATACCGCCTGCTCAGAGGTGATCTATGCCTGACATATAAAGCCATGTCCAACCTGGAATTAATGGACATGCTGCACCTCAGAAAATTTAAATCCCATCGAGCTACGCGCTCGAGAGACTTGAACCTCAGCACTGAAATAAATAGGACATGCTGGAGGGACAGATTCATAACCCAGAGGCTCCCTTCACTCTGGAATAAAATCCCAGTCCAGGTTAGGCAGAATCCCTCATTGACTCTCTTCAAGAGGAATCTTGATGAGTGGATGGGAGATCGTAGGTTTATCCCGGGTATCACTTCTGTGTCACTGTTAGACAGAGGCACAGTATACTAACCTCGAAAAAGGGCATAGCAAAATTAATTTAAAATGGGTGGCGAAAGCCAAACACACTCTGGCTAGGCTTATAAATGCCCTAGGGCAGATAGCCTAGTATGAACCTATGAACCTATGCTTTGAGAGGTACATACCAAATGGGGAGTTGTATTCTATAATGGGTCTAATGAGGGATTAGTACAGTGGGACAATGTCCTCTTTTTTCTGGATGAAAATCCCTTAGTGATGAGGTGTGCCACATAGGATTTCCTGACTGTTGTGGCGATGTGGTTATCGAAGGTGAGACTACTGTCCACCTGTGTCCCTAAGTCTCTTATCACTTTTTTTTTTATTCCATCTTACAGTTCATCTAATGAAATAAACAGGGCTATTGAATGCTATATAAAGCATTATACTATTAAGAGATAATAATAAAAATAAAAACAGTCATCATGCAGGACTATTTTACAATTAAATTTATTGAGCACAGGACATGCAGACTAAGGCACCTAGCATTTCTGTTTTCTTATGTTGCTTTACCAGACTGACATTGCCTACCAATGACACTATGGGAATCAACAAGGATCTACCATCTCCTGTCTCTCCTTTGAATGGCACAAGATCCTAAGGTAAATGTTAAAGTCAGCAATCTTTTGTTCATATTGCAGTATCATTCTTGATAATGATATAATGCCAAGGAAGTATCTCTCAAGTCATTTACACTTATGTGCACTAGGGTCGTGTTATATCTGCACTTATAGTGCAAGGATTTGAGTGACTGCATGATTTGATGAACTATGGTACCTGCTAAGCAACTGATGGTGACCTTCTTCTTGCATAGCCTGGTGACTGGGCTACCAGTGTGTCTCACTATGAAGTCACCAGTAACTAGGATACTGGATTGTGTGGAGGTTTACCTTATGGGCTTTTGACATGGTACAATGTGATTCTTCAATGTGTGTTTCACAAATTTAGCTCTTTCATCCAGGTTCACTGTCTCTCATCAGAATAAGATCATGAATAAATTTAAAGAAACATTTTTCATTTAATAACAAATTCACAACAAACACATCTTTAAAAGCATTTGACACATAACTAAAAGCAAAATGGTAAAAACCCATTTTTTACAAATTGGCCCCTTCATTAAAGCATTTTCAAACTAAATATTATCAGTGGAACAAAACTTATATAGCAAACATTGCTTTTAATTTCAGAACACTGCTAATACAGACTATGTTGTTTAGTCCTGGGAAAACAATAGCATTACATTTCAGATGCCACCTGAGTTCCTTGTATTCAAGGAATTTATCAGATGGTCCACCGCTGGGTCCTAAATCGACATAGTCAATGGACATTTGAGTCTACATTGTACAGAAAACCAACCTATTCCAACTTCCTGTTACATTTTAATATATGACACCCCCTCCACCAATAAAAGCCGTTAGTGAAGGGGCAATGTATGGGTTTGGCCTGTATGGTAACCAACAATACAGCTACTGTTTATTTAAATTTATTCATTACCTCACTAATTTTTCTGGTCATGTGGTTGGTAAATGCTATAAAACTGGGTGTTCTAGACTTGATGTTATATTGATGATGACATCCACTGTACCCGGACGAAAGTGCTAAATTTGTTTATTAAAGTGAGGTATATTGGTTTCAGGTTCTCCGTTCATTTTTTTGTTTTATCAGTTTGCAGTGTATTCTGAGAATTTCTGGGTTTGGATGCGATCCTTACTGTTGTATTTCTTATCTGGGATACAGCTGGAAATAACTGCATACATTAGTCCACTTACCCAGTCAACAAATAATTAAATAAATACAAATAAACTCTCAGAAGTAGTTCTAAGTGTTGTTGTATGTGACCAATACCGTTTCTAAAGAGAAGCCTGAGATCATTACTATTATTATTGTTTAGCATTCTGAGGTAGTTTAGCAGTTTCTGCGATTTTGTGGAAACACGCCATTGTAATGCAGTATGAGAATTAACTGGGTAAAGAGCTCCAAATCTTCGGAGTGAGTGCAAGAGGTGATTGGAAACCTGCAAAGGAAGAAAGCGGTACTATGCGATGAGACTGCATAATGAAGGTTAGAAAATTGTCAAATGATTTTTGGCCCTCATTCTTCCCACAACCATTAAGCATAGCCCCTCTTACTCATCTGTCTAGTACATGAGGGCATCCAAGGACATTAGGAGGCAAGAGCTGGGGAATGTGATGATTTAAGTGATATCATCAGGTTTCATATCTCAAAATAAACAGGTGAGTCTCTCCTTGAAAAAAATTAGGAGCTCAAAATGAACTTCCTTTTCAGTAGCATGGTCTGCTTGGTGTTATCTGCATGACTTCCCAAAGATGTCAGAGTGTGTGGAGGTAAATTAACTTTAAGGTACATATTTTAAAGCTTGGTAACTGAAGTAGAGCACTGATCCATCTTGACCACTGTCAGTCAGAGGACTGTGGAAATACAACCAAAGGAAGTATAAACCATTAATCAATTCCAAAATAGTTGCACTATAAAAGTAATCAAGGAGAGAGGTATTAAATTAGGATAATGTGCAGCATAAATGAACATAATCATAAGTGAATGTGGTACAAGAATTCAGTTAATAAAACTGGCAGGAAGAGTACCAACACACTGTCATAACATTATACAGTACAATGCCTATATCGAAAAAAATAATATACGAAGAAAAAAGCATTTACAGTCTGTACAGCTATTAGGCAAGGGATGTGAAGTAGAGTAAGGCATGAGTCAAATGAGGGGATGAATGGAAAAAGGGGAGATAGCAAAGAGATGAAAACAATTCAAAAAATTAATAGTGCTGGAAGAGAAAAGGGTGAAGTGTGCAGTTATCTGCTACCTAGGTTCAAGAGCTCCAGGCAGTGCTATAGTAGTTTGGGAACTTATTTTAGTATGCTAGTGCTGGAAGAGAAAAGCGTGACATGTCCAGTTATCTGCTACCTAGGTTCAAGAGCTCCAGGCAGTGCTATAGTAGTTTGGGAACATATTTTAGTATGCTAGTGCTGGAAAAGAAAAGCGTGACATGTCCAGTTATCTGCTACCTAGGTTCAAGAACTCCAGGCAGTGCTATAGTAGTTTGGGAACATATTTTAGTATGCTAGTGCTGGAAGAGAAAAGGGTGACATGTGCAGTTATCTGCTACCTAGGTTCAAGAGCTCCAGGCAGTGCTATAGCAGTTTGGGAACATATTTTAGTATGCTAGTGCTGGAAGAGAAAAGGGTGAAGTGTGCAGTTATCTGCTACCTAGGTTCAAGAGCTCCAAGCAGTGCTATAGCAGTTTGGGAACATATTTTAGTATGCTAGTGCTGGAAAAGAAAAGGGTGAAGTGTGCAGTTATCTGCTACCTAGGTTCAAGAGCTCCAGGCAGTGCTATAGTAGTTTGGGAACATATTTTAGTATGCTAGTGCTGGAAGAGAAAAGGGTGACATGTGCAGTTATCTGCTACCTAGGTTCAAGAGCTCCAGGCAGTGCTATAGCGGTTTGGGAACATATTTTAGTATGCTAGTGCTGGAAGAGAAAAGGGTGAAGTGTGCAGTTATCTGCTACCTACGTTCAAGAGCTCCAGGCAGTGCTATAGCAGTTTGGGAACATATTTTAGTATGCTAGTGCTGGAAGAGAAAAGGGTGAAGTGTGCAGTTATCTGCTACCTACGTTCAAGAGCTCCAGGCAGTGCTATAGCAGTTTGGGAACATATTTTAGTATGCTAGTGCTGGAAGAGAAAAGGGTGAAGTGTGCAGTTATCTGCTACCTACGTTCAAGAGCTCCAGGCAGTGCTATAGCAGTTTGGGAACATATTTTAGTATGCTAGTGCTGGAAGAGAAAAGGGTGGTGTGCAGTTATCTGCTACCTAGGTTCAAGAGCTCCAGGCAGTGCTATAACAGTTTGGGAACATATTGTAGTATGCTAGTGCTGGAAGAGAAAAGGGTGACGTGCAGTTATCTGCTACCTAGGTTCAAGAGCTCCAGGCAGTGCTATAGCAGTTTGGGAAAATATTTTAGTATGCTAGTGCTGGAAGAGAAAAGGGTGAAGTGTGCAGTTATCTGCTACCTAGGTTCAAGAGCTCCAGGCAGTGCTATAGCAGTTTGGGAACCTATTTTAGTATGCTAGTGCTGGAAGAGAAAAGGGTGACATGTGCAGTTATCTGCTACCTAGGTTCAAGAGCTCCAGGCAGTGCTATAGCAGTTTGGAAACATATTTTAGTATGCTAGTGCTGGAAGAGGAAAGGGTGAAGTGTGCAGTTATCTGCTACCTAGGTTCAAGAGCTCCAGGCAGGGCTATAGCAGTTTGGGAACATATTTTAGTATGCTAGTGCTGGAAGAGAAAAGGATGAAGTGTGCAGTTATCTGCTACCTAGGTTCAAGAGCTCCAGGCAGTGCTATAACAGTTTGGGAACATATTTTAGTATGCTAGTGCTGGAAGAGAAAAGGGTGAAGTGTGCAGTTGTTTGCTACCTAGGTTCAAGAGCTCCATGCAGTGCTATAGCAGTTTGGGAACATATTTCAGTATGCTAGTGCTGGAAGAGAAAAGGGTGAAGTGTGCAGTTATCTGCTACCTAGGTTCAAGAGCTCCAGGCAGTGCTATAGCAGTTTGGGAACATATTTTAGTATGGTAGTGCTGGAAGAGAAAAGGCTGAAGTGTGCAGTTATCTGCTACCTAGGTTCAAGAGCTCCAGGCAGTGCTATACCAGTTTTGGAACATATTTTAGTATGCTAGTGCTGGAAGAGAAAAGGGTGAAGTGTGCAGTTATCTGCTACCTAGGTTCAAGAGCTCCAGGCAGTGCTATAGCAGTTTGGGAACATATTTTAGTATGCTAGTGCTGGAAGAGAAAAGGGTGAAGTGTGCAGTTGTTTGCTACCTAGGTTCAAGAGCTCCATGCAGTGCTATAGCAGTTTGGGAACATATTTCAGTATGCTAGTGCTGGAAGAGAAAAGGGTGAAGTGTGCAGTTATCTGCTACCTAGGTTCAAGAGCTCCAGGCAGTACTATAGTAGTTTGGGAACATTTTTTAGTATGCTAGTGCTGGAAAAGAACAGGGTGACATGTGCAGTTATCTGCTACCGAGGTTCAAGAGCTCCAGGCAGTGCTATAGCAGTTTGGGAATATATTTTAGTATGTTAGTGCTAGAAGAGAAAAGGGTGACATGCGCAGTTATCTGCTACCTAGGTTCAAGAGCTCCAGGCAGTGCTATAGTAGTTTGGGAACATATTTTAGTATGCTCTCAATTTAAAACTGCTGTAGATGAGAGACTATTCTCTAGACTGGGGGCATGTTACTTTGAGCCACCCGCCTCAGATATGAAAAATCTAGAAACCATTAAAAAGCTTCAAAGATGCATACATTCGATATACTTTTCATAGTTTCTTGATGTGGCGTCTTATACACAAATACTTTGCATGCATATTTGAATTTATGTATTATACGTACGACTGCACTATATCTTATGTCTATCTTAGCTTATATTTTGTATATATTTTTTCCTCAGTGCACTCTGAATGGAACTTTGAATCTTAGCCTAGCTATATTCAATCTATTGAATTTTGCTATCTACTCATTTTATGTATAATATTGTTGTTTTAAAGACTGTGAGTTATTTTCTGCTCATTCAGCTTGGGTCTTGGTTGAAAAGGGTCACTAGACCAATCCACTTATCTAGTAAACAAATAGTAAATAATTAAAATAAAATAATAAATGTTAGAAATCTAGGGTGCATGCACTTGATGTAGCTCCACAAAGACAAAGGGCCTCAGTGGTCCATCAACCAGGCCCCTTATAGTATGCCTGAGTGAGTTAAGCAGACAGTAAGAGAGTAAGTGCAAGAAATGGTGGATTGGGGGTAATCTGGGAATCCAGTATTTTATCTCTACTTTAACATGTCTTATGACAAAGAATAAATATTGTTTTATTTTTAATATGGTGTAACAGCAATTCTGTACAGTTTTCTGCATGTATGATTTGGCAAAATTTGTTTACGCCGGATGCCCTTCCTGACGCAACCCTCCCCATTTATCCGGGCTTGGGACCGGCACAAAGAAATGCACTGGCTTGTGCATCCCCAGTACTGTTGGCCCACAGGATGCTGGCAGAAATTGGGCTACTGTTGGTTGAAGGAGGAGAAGAGGCGGAAGGCATGCCCGAAGGCAGGTAAAGGCTAGTACTGTGATAGTGAGGGTCGGAACTTTGAATGTTGGCAGTATGACTGGTATAGGGAGGGAGCTAACTGATATGATGGACCGAAGGACGGTTGGTATATTGTGTGTGCAAGAGACCAGATGGAAGGGGAGCAAGGCTAGGTGTATCGGAGGCGGTTTCAAATTGTTTTATCATGGTGTGGATGGGAGGAGAAATGGTGTAGGCATTATCCTGAAGGAACGGTATGCTAAGAGTGTTTTGGAGGTGAAAAGAGTGTCGGATAGAGTGATGTTTATAAAGCTGGAAATTGATGGTGAAATGATGAATGTTTTTAGTGCATATGCTGCACAAGTTGGGTGTGCGATGGATGAGAAAGAAAAATTTTGGAGTGAGTTGGATGAAGTGGTGATGACTGTACCCAAGGGTGAGAGATTGGTGATTGGAGCAGATTTTAATGGGCATGTTGGTGAAGGGAACAGAGGGGATGAGGAAGTGATGGGTAGGTATGGTGTTAAGCAAAGGAATGCAGAAAGTCAGATGGTAGTGCATTTTGCAAAAAGGATGGATATGGCTGTGATGAATATGTATTTTAACAAGAGGGAGGAGCATAGTGTGACATACAAGAGTGGAGGAAGATGCACTCAGGTGGATTATATCTTATGTAGAAGGGCCAATCTGAAGGAGATTGGAGACTGTAAAGTGGTGTCAGGGGAAAGTGTAGTTAGGCAGCATAGGATGGTAGTTTGTAGGATGGCATTGGTGATAAAAAAGAGGAGGATGAGTGTGAGGGCAGCACCAAGGATCAAATGGTGGAAATTGAAAAAGGGTAATTGTGAGGTGATGTTCAGGGAAGAGTTAAGACAGGCACTGGGTGGCAGTGAAGAGTTACCGAATAGCTGGGTAACTACAGCAGAGCTAGTAAGAGAGATGGCTAGAAGGGTGCTTGGTTTGACATCTGGAAAGAGGAAGGAGGACAAGGAAACCTGGTGGTGGAATGAAGAAGTACAGGAGAGTATACAGAGAAAGAGGTTGGCGAAGAAGTGGGATTGTCAAAGAGGTGAAGAAAGTAGACAGGAGTATAAGGAGATGAGGTGCATGGCAAAGAGAGAGGTGGTGAAGGCTAAGGATAAGGCATATGAAGAGTTGTATGAAAGGTTGGACACTAAGGAGGGAGAAAAGGACCTGTACCGATTGGCTAGACAGAGGGACCGAGCTAGTAAAGATGTGCAGCGGGTAAGGATGATAAAGGATAATGAGGGAAACACTCACAAGCGAGGAGAGTGTGTTGAGCAGATGGAAAGAGTACTTTGAGGGGTTGATGAATGAAGAGAATGAGAGGGAGAGAAGGTTGGATGATGTGCGGATAGTGACTCATGAAGTACAGTGGATTAGCAAGGAGGAAGTAAGGATAGCTATGAAGAGGATGAAGAATGGAAAGGCTGTTGGTCCAGATGACATAGCTGTAGAAGCATGGAGGTGTTTAGGTGAAATGGCAGTGGAGTTTTTAACCAGATTGTTTAATGAAATCTTGGAAAGTGAGAGGATGCCTGAGGAATGGAGAAAAAGTGTTTTGGTACCGATTTTTAAGAATAAGTGTGATGTGCAGAGCTGTAGTAACTACATAGGGATTAAACTGATCAGTCACATCATGAAGTTATGGGAAAGAGTAGTGGAAGCTAGGTTAAGAAGGGACGTGATGATTAGTGAACAGCAGTATGGTTTCATGCCAGGAAAGAGCACTGCAGATGCAATATTTGCTCTGAGAGTGTTGATGGAGAAGTACAGAGAAGGTCAGAAGGAGTTGCATTGTGTCTTTGTGGATTTAGAGAAAGCGTATGACAGGGTGCCTAGAGAGGAGTTGTGGTATTGTATGAGGAAGTCGGGAGTGTCAGAGAAGTATGTAAGAGTGGTACAGGATATGTACGAGGGTAGTGTGACAGCAGTGAGATCTGCGGTGGGAGTGACAGATGTGTTTAAGGTGGAGGTGGGATTACATCAAGGATCAGCTCTGAGCCCTTTCTTAATTGCAATGGTGATGGACAGGTTGACAGACGAGATCAGACAGGAGTCCCCATGGACTATGATGTTTGCAGTTGACATTGTGATCTGTAGTGAGAGTAGGGAACAGGTGGAGGAGACCCTGGAGAGGTGGAGATATGCTCTAGAGAGAAGAGGAATGAAGGTCAGCAGGACTAAGACAGAATATATGTGTGTGAATGAGAGGGAGGATAAAGGAATGGTGAGGATGCAGGGAGTAGAGGTGGCGAAGGTGGATGAGTTTAAATACTTAGGGTCAATAGTTCAGAGTAATGGTGAGTGTGGAAGAGAGGTAAAGAAGAGAGTACAGGCAGGATGGAGTGGGTGGAGAAGAGTGTCAGGAGTGATTTGTGACAGACGAGTACCAGTAAGAATGAAAGGGAAGGACTATAAGAGGGTAGTGAGACCAGCTATGTTATATGGATTGGAGACAGTGGCACTGACAAAAAGGCAGGAGTCAGAGCTTGATGTGGCAGAGTTGAAGATGTTAAGATTTGCATTGGGTGTGACGAGGATGGACAGGATTAGGAATAAGTATATTAGAGGGTCAGCCCAGGTTGGAAGATTTGGAGACAAAGCCAGAGAAGCAAGATTACATTGGTTTTGGGCATGTGCTGAAGAAGGATGCAGAGTATATTGGGAAAAAGATGCTAAGGATGAAGCTGCCAGGTAACAGGAAAAGAGGAAGGCCTAAGATAAGGTTTATGGATGTGGTGAGAGAGGACATGCAGGTGGTTGGTGTGACAGAGCAAGATGCAGAGGACAGGAAGAAATGGAAACAGCTGATCTGCTGTGGCGACCCCTAACGGGAGCAGCCAAAAGAAGAAGAAGAATATGGAGTAACAGCATAAATTAATAATATCTACTCTAAAATAATTTTAAGTTCAGGAAGCCCACAATTGGAGAGAGGGTTGGGGTGATAGGTGAGGGTTCAGCTGAGAGGGCCCCACCAATATGGTCCAAAGTAGGCCTTGCAATTGCTAAGGCCAGCCCTGAATATATATATATATATATATATATATATATATATATATATATATATATATATATATATATATATATATATATACATACACACACACATATATATATATATATGGTTTACTCCATGAACTTTGTATTGTGTAGCAATTATAACTCAAATCTTGTGTCCCACATATGCATAAATATTCTAAAAAGTTTTTATTCTTCAGATGTAACACCATTTTCCATTTAGCTGAGGTTAAAATGACAGCTCAGTTGTTTTAACCATCTCTCTTGAGCTTCTTGTGCAATGGAAATATAAATGTACCCTTCCAGTCAGTGTGATCCTTACTCTGTGTCCATGATCTAAATGGTTAGTTGGTGTCATTAGCATTTTTTTATCCAAAGGTTTGTGTTGATCCCATCGGTCCAGCTTGCCCTTGTGATACTTAGGACTTCTGCCGGTTGTAATAGTTTTTCTTCGTCTTTGCCTGTGTAAAAATCATCTAACTTTTAAGTAACTATTTTATTCTTCATATCGTTTCTCTTGTAGTCATTTTCACTTTTAAAATTTGAATATTGCCATTTAACATATGTTATCTGCCTGGTGATTAGACTGGATTCTTCTCTGTTAATTTCCCAAGAACCTTATTGTTATTTTTTTCATTTAAATTTTGCATGTGCCTAGGCTGCTTCTCAGTGAATGTGTAGTCAAGTATTTATGTCAGAGTTTTCAATGTTTTTACATCAATGTTTTGCTATCAGTGTTGGGTGTATCAATCTATAGTACTACACCTATATAGATATAGATATAGATATAGATATAGATATAGATATAGATATAGATATAGATATAGATATAGATATAGATACAGTATGCACTTTCCACAAAGTTGTATGACAGGTCTTGGGTACACTAGTAAACAAAATACAAATATAAGCAAAAGAGCCAACACACTTAAAGTATATAGCTCCACATTATTAAATGAAAAAAAATCACTAATGAACTTATGCAGAGATAGACAGACAGACAGAAAGATGCACACATACACACACACTCACACACACACATGTACACATACATAATGGATCCCAAGATCACAAAAGTATAGTCAAAGATATTCCTTTTAGAATAGTTCATTTCAGGTACCACAGAATATCAGGATTGATGCTGGGGGTGAAGTGATGATTTATATTAGCAAACCTGCTAGTAGTGTGTTAGTATCAATGTTTCAGTTTCAAAAGCATGTTTGTGAGAACTGTCCGGCAAGATTATCAAAGCACTGAGGGTCAATATCACTTACAAGGACATGCAAATGGTCTCTGTTTTCATTTCTGCACTCAGTACCATTGAGTTCTTTAAAGTTTTAGTTCGTCTTTTCATCAGTAAGTAATTTACTTACAGATGAGAAAGATTTTAACAATTTAGATTATTAGGATTTCACCTGCCTTCATGAAATAATTTACTTCGTATTATTTACAGAAATATGCATTTTGATAATCTGTCTTCCATGGATAATTAAGTTTGTTCAAATTTAAGCATAACCAACTTAATGAAAGAATGTCTTCTCATCTACTACATGGACATTGTACCTCCTACTTCAAATTTGGGTTTTCTTCAAAGTACTTAGAGAAGCTAACTGCAGATATTTGCCACGTCTTGCCTTGAAAATGTGATAGCATGCATCCTAGATGACAGTCAGAGCCTCCCCCAACATGTGATTGGCAGCTTATGTAGCCTATTCAAAACTGTGTGGGGAGCCACAGTCATTGCTTGGAAGAGTGTGATGCCATCTTAAAAGGCCTTGGCAGGGTGTCTACCAGACAGAATGATGGCACAGTCAGAAATAAAGGACATTTTTATATTTGGTCTCAAACTTTATGATGCAAAAGACTTGCTTTTGTGTATTTACTAAATGAAAAAATAATTAACAGTTAATTTATTTTTAATATATTGTATGCGGGTGCATGGGCTTATGCTTGAAACAAACATCATGGAACTGAACTGCACAGTTTTAACAAGTTTCTGTTTATTGCTGTGCAGATGAAGATGGTGCTAAAGTCACAAATCACATTTTAATATAATAAACATAGAAGTGAATGTAGGAAAAAATGCATTTGCTTCTTGATAAAGTACGTTTCTGGCCAGCTGTATCTCTCCTATTAAAATATATACAGATGCCAAAGTAAGAAATTTTAACAATTTGATGATTTTGGTGCAGAATTGTATATAGTCTGGCATATATTTTTGCCATTAGAAATTTGAAACTGATCATATTCTTAAATTCCACCATACAACTGCAGACTGAAAAAAGTATCCTCTGTCAGGCATAGTAAATCTTTCTATGTCTGTTAAGTATAAATAAACATTTTGTAACTAGAAAATGTACAGCTCTAACAAGACCTCTTTAATATTTATTCAAATAACTAAATGTAACAAACAAAAAAGGGAGTCAGTCTGAATTCTCTTAATTGAAAATCAACATGACAGTAAAAACATCTGTCTCTGTCAGATATCATCAGACTATTGCAAAGGTCAGGAAACCAGTACATTTGATATGTTTATTCTCAGTGTTTGGCTATACAAACAACAAATTAACATAAAGGAAAGCCTAGGAAGAATGTATCCCAAGGAATTTAAAACTCTAATTTGTACCTATTTTTTTTTTTAAATTAATACCAATGGTTTCTTTAAGACTTGAACTTTTAACTATATTCAAAATATGGCTTGCTACTGAAATGTTGGCACACATAATGCTGAGTGCCACATATAAAAAAAGCCTGAAAATCCAGGAGATGAGTGAATCTCAAACAATGCTCTTGTCTTTTACATTTTTTATTTTTTTTTGCTGGGGAGCAAGACCCCTGGAGCCCCCAAAGTTGTATATACTATCTCCTAGATCACCATATCTAGGAGAAAATGGAATATTCTGAGAAATGTCAATCTTGGACTTGGTTTATGTATGTCTATTTTTGCCAATTCAGTCTCTGTATTACAGGTTCTGATATTTCAAATGGTTACCGCAAATGGTTACCTCAAAATGCACTACCACTTTCATTATTTAAATTCCAGGCCGCTTACAATCTAAAAGTCTATCTACAATTATTTTGTCTGCAACTATAAAGTAAGAGCCATCTAAACCATTAAATACAATAAAATATTTGGCAAATGCATTTTTCAGTTTCACTTTTTTACTAGATCTCAGATGTTCATGTATTCTAAATCTCAGATTATATGTAATCTTTTCCACATGTAATTAAGGTAAGCATTACATCCATCCAAGTACACCACATCCACAGCAATAAATTAAGAATGAAATGGGGTACAGCTCAGTGGTAGAGCATTTGACTGCAGATCAAGAGGCCCCCTGGTTCAAATCTGGGCACCCCTGGGAGGATGGCTTTTCTGGGGGGTTATCATAATGGTCAAGTTCGTCACCTCACAGATACAAGGTTTAATTCTGACCTCAGGTTATTGGGTAGGCTTGTAATAGTCAGCAGCCTAATTGCCTAGGATTTCCCTAAATTTGTGGGTGAAAGCAAAGTCTTACTGAGACCCTTGGCATTAAACCTATTTTGTAAAGATGGAATTTTAACCATAAGATTTAAAAGATTTAGTTTCCTGTGGAGATGTTTTTCCTCAGTTTCCTGTATGCTATTAGATAATTGTATAAAAATATAAATGAGAGTTAACATATAACTTGTCCCATTTTCTGGTTTTGTAATAGACTAATCAAGCCTTACAGAGAAGAAACTGCTTACCAGTCCGTAGAACTTTACTAAAATGAGATTGTAAATTGATTGCTTTAGTTTATTCTTCAGATTTAAACTTTTGATCTTTGACTCACAGTAGCATATATCTATGACAAATCAGCATGATGGTAAAACAATATTGCATGACTTTTAGCTCATGGCATCAGATTTCACTAGAGACCAGAGTTTGCTCTGAACCTTTTAAATATTAGCACACAACCAGGGGTTGCTGTACAGCTGAAGCCATGCAGAACAAATCTTTCAAGTCATTATGTTTTATGTTAAGCTGTTATACAATAAAGCAACTGAAAGTCGATGACAACCTACAGTGCATTAAAGCAGAATCGGGAAATCAGTAAAATAAGCATCAGATACCTTATAAGGCTAACTCCCCCCTTCTAAAGTGAGTTAATGTGACAAATTTAGTCCGTTTTCTTATGCTTGATTCAGTTGTCTAAATAACAGGAACATGTTTTATCCATGTGTCATTCTAACAAGCATGGGATGCTTCTATATATCTAAAGTGGCCTTGCTATTGATAGGTGAGTCATTGAGTTCATTTATCCTTCAGTTTAGTACAACCTGAAGCTTCCTGCTCATTTGCATTATTATTATTATTATTATTATTATTATTATTATTATTATTATTAATAAATTGTTCCACTGCAAGTCTAATAGCAAAATGGATTTCCATGCAGCAGAGGTCAGGTTGCATGAGAACATTTATTTTCATTAAAGTGAAGAAATTAGCAATATTTGCAACGGACTGATAAATTCTGCAAAGTAATCAAAGGACAAAAGAGAAAGATGCTATTGTCCATTCCTCTACTATGTATTACTAAAAAAAACTTTATTTCTAACAGGATTTTGTCACAGAAACAGGAAAATGTGATGCTAACCAAGACTGCAGTGGAAAACTCAATGCTACCAGTTATAAAACAATGATAAGTAAGGTAAAACATACTACATGAAATGTGATTTAGCACTGTTTTTTTGTTTCCATCTAAGCAGTGCAGAGAAAAAAACAAGTAGCCTAGTACTGTATTAAGTCAGTGAGAAAGGAAAATACTGACCCTTGTCTGAGGATTGAACCTAGGGCCTCTTGCATGCTGTGTAGTTGTCATAGGTTCATAGGTTGGTACTAGGCTATTGGCCCTATGGCCTATACATGCCTAGCCATAACAATTCCATGGCTATTTCTCCCACAATATTTACTTCCCTGGACCCCTGTCTAGTAGGGCGACTGACATGATCCCCGGGGTGAATTTTGTCAATGCCACTGGACAAATAAAAAGTTTTTTATCATTGGGTACCTAGTTTCCCCCAAGATCAGTCATTTCTCCTTTCAAGTAGGAAAGCACCAAGATGGAGATTTTTTAAAACAGAAACACCCAATGCAGAAAAAAATGAGTAACCGAGTACAGTATTAACCAATTCAATGTGGTTGTCACTACCCCTTGGTTAAGAAAGAGGCTCTGTACAGTTACACACCTGGTTTCCCCAAGAGCAGTTGTTTCTCCTTTTCACTAAGAAACCACCATTGTAGTGATTTTTTAAACAAAGATGATAACACACAACCTTCCACTGCAGAATAAATGTATAGCCTAGTAATATTTTAACGACTCACTCATTCAAGGCACAACTTTGCTTTCAAAATGCAAAATATTGTCTCTCTGTTTTTATTAGCTGCACATGATCTGTATTGCTACAATGCGTCTAACATTACATGCTACAAGAAAAACAAACTACAGATGTGCTGTATTTTGAACATCATTTCTTAAACCACCGCTGTAGACAATATAAATTAGGAAATAAGCACTAAAGTATTCAACTCTGTTTCGGCTTATTTTGTTATGCAAGTTGTTGTACTTTATGATGCTGATAATGGCTACAGGAGTCATTTTGTGCTAAATAATTTTATGTACATTTTAAAAATATGATAGCATGTACTGAAAAAATAAAATGTAGAATGAATGTTATTATGGCAAACTTTGTTTCATATACATGAAATCCATCAGTTCTGATTACAATTCATTTAGCAGCTATCATAATGCTGCAGTGCTTGGAATGTATAGTACCATGTTATGCATATTCATTTTATGTAGTTTAATTGTGCATGTATTACAGCAAATTATTACATTTTATGTCAGTACTAAATCAGAAATGAAGCAATTTAAAGTGTGCAAGAAAATTGCAAATGTTTTCCAGTTTTATGGTTTTAAGTATACTGCCTTCATCACCACAGAATGAAATGTATATCAGGCATAAGTAGTGTAGGAAACACAACTCAAATCATACGGAGAATGTATAATGCAATTACATCTGACAACCTATCTTCCTGGGAAAATCAATGAAATCTGTAATGAAATTAGATCAGCCAGCTGGAAGCACAACTGAGCCATCACTAAATCAAAGTGAATTTCTCTCACGCTGAAGAATTCCTGCCTATTTCACCAAATGGTACCTTGTAAGATTTGGTGGTGGGGAAGCTATAGTACTTTAGGCACCGGCAAGGCCAAAGCACATTTTCTATGTTTTATTTTACTGTTACTGTAGGACAGACAGGTATTGAATTCTGCAATGACAATGAGCAGAAAATAAAGCTAGCTGCCAAATGCATGACAAGTGAAAATAAGCCTACAATCCACAATAATACAGTCTGACTCACTGAGCATGCAAAAACATGTCTCCAAAACTGCTGACATTTCTAATGTCTACCTATGCAAATATTTGGCCATGTATCAAATGCTTTCTAACAACATAATGAGACCTGACAGGCTTGCTTTTGAAATGTACATAAAACTGAATTTAAAGCTCACAACCAGCAGTCACACTTAGCATTAATTTTCCCATGGTTAAACTATTGATATGTATTTATATGGTCTGTCATCTTTAATGTTAAGTGCACTGTTGACAACCAGACACATTTATCTACTATTTGTTATGATAGAGAAAAATATCAAAATGTGAATAGGCATACATTATTTTTGCTTGATTTCCTTAATATAATGAAACAAAAATATATTTTGTGGTTCAAAAATATTAAACATAAGCATTATGCAATAAGTCTACTGCCTGAAAATGTATTTCCTCCTACTTAATATTGCCTTATCGCTCAGTATAAAGCTCTCATAAGCAAACAGCTTGACATATTTTTTTTTATATCTTACGTCATATATTCAATACTAACATCTAAAGTTTATCAGTTTGGAAAATTATTCATATATCATAGTGCCCTTAATTTAGTTTCAGAAAAGTGTAATGGCTGTTAAGTTGTAGTGTTACACTATAGTGTTTTATTTAGTTTTAGGTTTACTAAGAAAGATACATTGATGCAAATTGCACTCCAGCTTATTCCCACACAATGTAACTTGCACATGATAATTGCACAAGCATGAACAGGGAATAAAACAACAGTACAAAACAAAAGAAACTAACGCATAAAATACTTGCTATGTAAGATAATTTAGAAGAAGTGGCAAAAAGTAATGTTATTGTAAATGCATAATTTCTGACTCTCTCATTTCACTATGCTCATTCCTTGCACTCCACCTATAACACAGAGCTCTTGCCCTATTGGAAACAAGCAGGTCAGTAAACCCCTAAGGGAAGCTTGATAGTCAGATGAGGACTAAAGACAAAATCGATACAAAAAACCAAAAAACAAAAAAAAAAAAAAAAAAAAAAAGAAAAGAATATACGGTGCAGTAGAAACTCACTGAAACTCACAATTTAGGCACTATGTATGGTTAAAAGTAAGATACAGCAATAAGCATTGTCTTTCTTTTAACCAGCTTTGCTAAATCTATGCTAGAAAGAACAATTTTGCAAAAATGTAAAAAAGGAAATATAAGTGGTTCAAAAGAGTTTGGTTGTTGGCTTGTTGAAATGAAACATGAAAATGAGTTATAACAACAAACAGATGAAGGGGTGTTATTGAAAAGAGCTGATACAATATGATCAGAAAAAGTACTTGCACGAAAAGACAAGTGAGACTTTTTTTGTAATGAACTGCTGCAAAGGTTAAGTGAAGGCATTGAAGGTATTGTAAATGTAATAGTTGATCTAGTAAAGGAAAAGGACAATGACATAGGTATTGGTGCTGAACATATAAAGGCAGCATGAATTCAAGATATATTAGATGAACTGTAAGTTGGCCATATTCTAATGCCAGAAGTACTGAACTCTGGCACAGGAAAGTCAGACCATAGAAGATTATGACTGGGTTTCTGATCGCAACAAGTATTTTATGTACATGAGACATGGATGCTAAGAAATTCACATTCAGAATGAAGCTCAAGAGGTGAATCTTGGCATTCATGTCTAGAACACCTAATAGTATGTTATTTACTCCATGTACTACTAGTTATACAAAAAGTAAAATTAAAAAGAAAAGTGGTGTTGTGAAGGCTTTGAAAGCCAGTAAAGCAGTGGTGAAATGGTTGACAACCGTGTGTATTACCTATATGATGGAAGCAGGTTAATTCAAAATACTGGGTTTGATGTAGCAGACAGCAGGCAGAAATGACAGTTGAAGTAAACCCACTTCACATCCTGCAGCTGCTGCTGTTTAGTGACTGGCACTGTTAGCTTTTAGTGCCAGACTAGAAGTGAACAATTATTAAGCACCTTCTAAACCTTGTTTAGTTGGGTCTTGTGCTAAAGTAGTGCTGAACAAGGAAGTTATTTCACTGGTTTTGGAGCATAATCATAGGGCTCCATGCACTACACTTGTTTAAATGCCTAAACCAGACAATATGGTGGCACTACAGAGGATTTTACGAATAACCTATTATCTTGTAAAATTTCTACCAAACAAGTCCAAGATAACAATGCCTCTAAGAAAGTAGTTCAATAGGATATAGGATAAACAGAGTTATGAAAAGGAAAAATGTTCAATGCCTAAGAAATTCCAGTGTTAAAATATTTTGATATGAATAAGCCTGTCTGTTTTTTTACAAGTAGATGCTACTGAAGATGGTATAGGAGCTGTGATATGGTTTTATAGTATTTACATCCTCTATCCCAAGATCAGTATTCCTCATCTACTCTTAGCAGCATTCATGTCACTGTTATCCCAAACATATGCATCTTACTATCCACTTCTCTCCACTTCTGAAATGCTGGACACTTCTTCGATTCTATTTGCTCTGTCCCACTGTTTTGGATCATGCTTACTCTTTACATGTGACTGCTACCATCTATTACTTGGTTCCTACATTGCCTGTGTTCATTTTACCTGTATCCTTTTGTGCTCTCATCATCACCATCATAATCAGCTCCCCTTTCCCGTTTTGTACCTGGGGTTGCCGTCTTACATCACCTGCTGTCATCTCTCTTGATTGTCACAGGTCTTCTCTCACACCATCCATCCATTTCTTTTTTGGATGTTCTTGTTTCCTGTTGTCTTCTTCCTGAGTGTCCCAAATGTTCACCAGAATGTCTTTTGTTTCTTCTGTTTCTTCTTCTATATTTTGCCCTCTAATAGAATATACATTTGATTAACATAGTTTCAGAATGTAACATACAGATGAGGTAAAGTTTTATACAAAGGAATAGCAACTAAAGCATTTTAACAGATAGATGGCTTTGTAGAAAAATCACTGATTTTTTTTTCTATTTCTAACTTTTGGTGATAAGAGAAAAATACGTAGGAAGGCAAAAGTCCCAGAAGCAGCCAAATTCAAGCATGGCTGAACAGAGACTTTTAAAGGTGATTACTATGAGCTATGTTTCCAGGAAAAGATTTATGCTACGTAACCTCTGACAGTACACTTCTGGATAAGTTATAACTGGGGCATATATAGTTAGAACAGTGACATCCAGAACTTCGCTGAAACCATCCAACATCGGTTTGTGCATTATTATGCAACTGCTTAGTAGGGAATTTATTTTTATTTATATTTTATTTTTTACTTCTGATTTTCACTGTTTTAATAAGGTGCCGACTGTATACAATAGTGAACAGAAACTATTGCATGCAATATAAAGGAGGTCTGCTATTTTACTGTGACTGGTTTAACTAGTACATTATGTCAGAGTGACTACTTTATGAATTACTTCCCTTTGTGCAAGGTTAGTTCAGTGTACTTAATTTAATATCTATTTGCATATTGCTTGTGTGATTTCTTTCCTAAATTTGCCTTACACTACTAATTGATTTAATTGCTTTGAAACCAGTTGCCACTGTTTTTGATTTATTTTATTTTACAATTATTTGTTTGTAGCTGAAACTAGATGATTTAAATGAGTATGGCATTATCGATTTTTAGAAGCACAGGTATTTTGCCCAGAATGCTAAATGCTGTATATGTACAAAGGTAATATCTGATGACATTGGAGACTTGTGTTCTTCGTGTCAAAAGTTGGATGATTTGCTTACTACTACTATTAATAGCAAATCTGGATTTACTGAAGATGATTGCTCTTGTGCAATTATTATACCTTAGAAAACTTTTGCTGCATATATTAATGACTGGGATGATGTGATAAATAATGTTAGGCAAAGTGCAAATAGAACACTTTTAGGAAATTAAATGTCCTCTGCCAGTAAAGATCACTCATCGTCAATTAAAACTGATCCTACATATGACAACTGTGGAATTCAGAATGCCTGTATTCGGCAGTCTGAGGGTTCATAGCGTGTAGAAAATAAGAAAGAAAGGGAGTCGTTCATATCAAATAACTATGAAGAAAAAACAAAATGATTACTGCCCATAATGTAAAGAGAAAAGGACACTCGTTTGTTATATGACACAAAGATTTCAGGGAATGGTGACATTATTCAGTCACAAAATATTCAGTCTACAGAAAATGACATCATTTTCTAATATAAAAGGTAGAGAGAGAGAGAGAGAGAGAGAGAGAGAGAGAGAGAGAGAGAGACAAGGGGTAGGCTGAAATGAAGAAGTCTATATTGAACTTAGAGTTCAAATGACCTCATCTTCAAGGACTCGCTTACTGTTAGTATAGAACTCACAGCCCTCTTAGATAGCACAACTTGTACTGGCGTTAGGGCATATTTTTTCACAAATCATTTATAGAAAGAAGAGTCATACCAGTATAAATGTAAAGATGTTTTGGATAAATACCTACATGAAATAATGTTCCGTTTTAAAATGTAGAGATGTGTCCAACATTCAGACTTAATTTTGAGCACACATGTATTTAGGCAGGATAGAGACCACTTGTCAAGACAAGGAGAGAGACATTTTTTGCAGTAGATAAATTGCAAAGAATTTTCTATGGTCATTAATACTAGAATCATTAATAATAAATACTGATGTTCTTGTTTATGAAACATGGTCAAAGAACAATGACTAGAAATCAGTATTGTCAGGGTATAATTGTATTTACTGTAACAGACGTTCCAACAAAAATCAGATGGGAAATAACAAAAATATAAAAAAAAAAATGAAACAAGGTCAAACTATAAATTAAAAAAATGAAAGAAACTGGACAGAAAAATTAAACATCGTGTGAGACAATATCAGGAAACAATTTGAAGAAAACTTGTATAAAGATATTGATAGCAAAGATATTAAGCAGAAAAGAAAAACATTTTATAGATGCACAAGATGTGGTAGGAGTAAAAACATGCAAATCAATAAAATGTGTGAAGATTCTAAAAGATTCTAAAATTCATTCTCAAACATAACAGATTATAGATATATTTATAAAATATTATGCAAACCAGTTTCAGCAGGAAGGTACAGTACCATTTATCATGTTGCAACTTTTGTGATCTATGGTGGAGGCTTACTGTTATTGTAGGTATACTGGAACTATTCTGATTTTAAACCTGCTTCCTGTTAAATTGGTTAACCCATCTGTTGTCAGGGATTTGGGATGCATGGCTAGGCTTAAAAAGGTCTTTGTGGTCATTAGCCTAGTAAACACCTATGAGCCTATGAGCCTATATCTGTTATTCACTAGGTCATTAAAGTACATGGAGATTCTACAGATTCTGCAGAATTGGAAATACGCACCTGTCAAACTCATCTTTAAGGTGAATGGGACTAGAACATACCTAGACACATACAGACCTATATGTTTACATTCTTGCTGTTAAAAAATAACGGACAAAGTTTTTTGGATAAATTGCAGCCAGAACAGAAAAGACTGGGCTATGAAACCATATATCAGAAAGCATATGTTGAAAATAGATCCATAACTACCTGTAACATGATGCCCTATAATAATACAATAACAGCTATAAATGAAAAAAACATGCTGTGAAGTAATGTATATACATTTATCTTCAGGCTTTGAACAGGTCATGCACAAAAACACTGATCAATAATTTAGAATAAATAAATTAATGTAATCTTGATAAGATGGATAGGACATGGCAAGTATCATACAGTACATGGACAGATGAAATTCTAGGTTACAGTCGAGATGTCTCACAGAGCTCTGTCCTAGGACCATACAAGGTTGAATCATTCAGTTCTAACTTTTTAACCTGAGGTGCTTTATAGTTTGTATGTAGATAACTTGAAAAAATACTCCCCACCAGAGACTGTGCATATCCTGACAGGGTGTATCTGCTATTGTTTCTCTGTGATCAAGAGAAAGGAAATTATGATAATAACAATGTATTTCAACTTGTTTCACATGAACACACTGCCTCTGATGATCTATCTCCATCATCTTATTTATGTAACTGTGATCAAGTTAGTGCAGATCAACCTCTTGAATTCATAGACTGTCTCTAGGAAAGAAACACTTCTTGATGAGTTACATCTTTGTTAGCTTACTGTAATCACTGAAAGGACTTCAGCTGCTTTTAAAGGTTATTCTCCAGTAACTACTTTTTTATAAATTATACCTCAGAGGTTTGTCCATGAATAAGTGAAAAAAAATTCTTCCCTTATAAATGTACTCTGCTTGCTTTACAGATACAGATAGCTCCCTTCTTCAACTCATGGTTGGTTAACTGTAATTATTTGACAGTAAGGCAACTACTTTTATATATAGACTACACACACACACACACACACACACACACACACACACACACACACACACACACACACACACACACACATGCACACTTGTGCACACATGCAGGCTGACCACTTTCTAATCAGATACTCCTCTGATAGTTAACTGAAATTAAATGAAAGTCTATGCATCATAAGTTAATAGGCTAATCAGCTTATCACGCACATAGACACGCATTCACAGGCATGCACACAAACACACACATGCATCTGACTACCATTCCTTAATCATTTAACTTTGATCAGTCACAGTAGCTTGGACAACTACAAAAGAGCAATTCCATTTGGAATTACTACATTTTGAATGTGTACACTTGAGGTTTTCCCCTGCAATCAAGTCAATGAATTGATACCTAAAATAATAATCACAGGTTATTTCATAAACAGAATCCCCATCTTCCCCCATCATTGCTTAGCTATGATTTCATCTGTGGCCAGGAGAAAATATCCTTCCACCCCTAAAGTGTGAGACAAAAAATTCTGCATTTGGAAAATCTAAACCTTCCCTTATGATCCTACTTTCCTGTGGTCCTAGATTTGTATCTCTGAAATCCTGATGACTGATAACAGCTTAGGAAAGAAAATGTACTTGCTTAATACAGATTGAATGCAACTGTTTAGTCAGTGTAATGCTTATTATCTTGTCTCTAAGTCTGATTTCAGACGGAGAAACACAGTTCAATGCTGACTGTGTACATTACAGAGTTACTTTTGACTCTACTTTAATTTCACTTTTTAATTTGCATGAAAGCTACTAAATAATCCTCCTTGTAACTATAAAAAATGAAACTGTAGACTCAATCAGCAAACACTGTTTAAAAAAACTGCAAAGTATACATTAGATCACAAGTTACTTCGGAACCTGATATTATGGTATTACCACCAGGTGCATAGATATCTCAGGGACCATGTTAAGGGGTTATGCCACTTATCAGGAATGTCCAAAACATGCTGTGGAGACCCTTGTCTATTACAACTCCTGCACATTCACTGCATTTGCCTTACCTGCAGCCTTTACTGTATGGCTAGCTTATATACCAATCTAGCTTAAATGCACTTTGCTAGGAAATATCCATATGCATGGTCCAGGACCACCTTATTGAAATTCAAACATATTTAAACATTTATTCTGATGAAAGATTATGCTGTGATCTTAAATTTAAACATATATATTAACTAAATTGTCATATAATTCATCTATTTTTTGCAGATTGTGAAAATCACATTGACAGCCAGTCATCAACACTCTAAGACATCATATTTCCTATATTTCTAAGACAGGGCTCTTTTTAACAGCCCAGCTTTTACTCTGAAACTCTACTGTAACTGAAGCTAGTGAAACCTACTCACTATAATTCTAATTAACAGCAAACTTTTCTTTTAATAAGAAACTTGAAATAAAGTAGTAAATGTGTTCAACACAGACATTAATATATTTTAATAAACATTACCTACATTGCATTTGCTAAGTGCACAAAACTCTCTTCAGGAATTGCTTGCTTAGGCAGAGCAATGGAACCACACTTTTTTTTGAGCCACTTCATTAATTTTAACAGAATCAGTATACTATTGACCCCTGAGGCCATTCCCCCAATAACACACTCCACACAGAAAAGCCACAGCAAACAATTTTTGTCACCAAATGCTGAGCCATGTTCCAGTTTATTTCATCTGTAGTGTCAATTACTACCACCAGGACAGCTCAGAGCATGGTTGCATGCATTGCCATCCAACAACAGGCTTGTCCAAACATGGTGCCCAATTGCACATTTGACTGATAGTACTGTACATTGTTGTGTACAATTTACTCAAACTTTCCACATAACAGCCACCTAGCCTAGGAAAGTAAGTGGGGGATGAAAGAGAAAGTCTGGTCTGAGACCATCTTCTCATTGGCAGGGGCAGTGGGAGAGTAGAGCAATTTTACATAGCTGAACTGGCAATGAACCCAACCAACCCAGAAATTAACCACATGTAGAGCCCAGAGAATTTTTCCTCAGGTAGACAGCAAATGTTAGAGGTGTGATGGGGAAGAAAGAAATACTTGGGAACATATTTTCTGGCAGTGCGATGGGTTGGTGAACTTTAAGGATTCCCTAAAGGATGCACTTTCAGAGAATCTGGGTGGGTGGATTGGTGCAACGAGGGAGATGATTCTTCTGAGCTGTGAGATAGAATCTGAACTGCCTAGACATAGTAAGGCCTTGATGTGTGTAATTAGGGTGACTACCAACAAAGCAATTACTAGAAAATGGAAATCAAAATCTAAACCAAATATATTAGAAGCAGTGTATATAGTAACAGAGATAAAACAACTGGAACTAAGATCTTTAGAAAAGGGTAGGAATAAACTACACAGGAAAAAATGGGAATTGTGGGAACAATACATACAGTGGAGGAATGAGGTTTAAAAGAAGGCAGGACTTAAATGAGCTATGTAATGTTTGACTGAAAATGATTGGGTAGATTATAAGTGATGTATAATGGGATGCAAGTGTATCAGTATGGTTTGTAATGTGAAATTCTTGCAACTAGGATTGTTGATTACTTCTGTATGACTGTAAATCTGCCTGTGTCACAATTGATCATTCAATAAAGGTGTTTAAAAAATATCACTCTGATAGGTGACAAAACTCCCTTACCTGTACTCCAGACAAAACATTTTGCTCTGAAAAAATATTTCTTAATGTTGAATGAGGAAGATCCCAGAGCTACTGCTTGTTATACATTTGGAGTACATTTTTTTATTATTTTTTTAATTAGTAAAAGATAATGAAAATTTTCAATGATGAAAGAATGGAAACCCTAAAATTATATAACTGATGAAATTATTGACTGAAGTATATAAAAATAAAGTAGAAACTTAAAACAGCAAGATAATGATTATATGCCTTCATTATAACCCTTTCCTTAACAAGTCTGGTATTAGGTTTATTAAACCTTTGAAATCAGTCCTCCAGAGAAGTACACTATCATCCATCTAAAGGAAATTATATTGTCATTAGTCAGTTCATTTAGGAAAAAAGTCAGTCTTTTGGTTGCTAAACTGAATGGAAACATTATACTAGAATCTAGGAATACCTACACTGATGCGCAAGATCCATTTTAAATGAGACAGTTGCATAATAAATGTTGATGATTCTTGTTCTTAAGCACCAAGCAGTTATATAAGAATATGAGGACAGGCCCAACACACATGATGGCCTGAAATGTCCTTACTATAATCATACCAGCAAGCACTTGTTTTTTTTTTTTTTTTTTTTGCCTTTTTATGCATATAGAAATCCATGCTGAATTAAAGGTCTAGTACTGTATGGATACACTTCTTGGTAGTCCAATATGTTGGTTTAACTAAGTCAATATATTACAATCCTAGATATAAAGGAAATAAGAAATAATCTTGGATGCATTTTTCATTAAGAGTACTTAAAATATTTCTGGTCAAACATTGCTTTTCAAAACTAAGAAAATAACTTCATTCATGGAATATGGAGTAAGATAAACTGGTTACCCTTAGTAACTAAAACAGTTTAATCAGTCATTTCCTCATGTGACAGTAAAATAATAAAAAAAATATTTGCTACATATTAATAATTATAATATATATTTAGTGCAGTAGAATCATCAAATGAAACGTATTTAATGACCAATATTCTTTACATTCTCAGTGTACTCTACTGAGTAATCACGGTCTATTGATAATAAAGGAGTATGTATGCTTTTGTTATAGTAAATAATGTTTACCATTTTCCAAAGACCCAAATGGCATTATAGTAAGCGATTATGGTATAAGAATGAGATATATATGTTAAAAAATAAGATGGTAAGCCAGTTAGCTTTAACAAATATGAGTGAAAAGCAACATTTTTTCTGGAACAAAAGAAGGTATTACATGCAATATTTAATCACAAATTATACGAGTTTCAGGATTTGGGATGCAAAATCCTTTCTGCTTCATATCTGCAATGATATGGGACCAAAGCAAATGCAAAGAGCCTCCACTGAAAACAAATGTTTCAATATATACCAAATTTATTGGGGGTTGCAGTAAAATATGCAGTGTTGTAAAATTTAATTTTAAAGGTATCCAGTTTTCTTTGTCTTTTAATAAGCTTCATTTATACTTTTTATTTACACATTGAAGCAGATTTGGATGGTAGATCTGACACAGACATGTGGGTTATACTTGGTATTTTAATGTTAGCATCACAATCTAAAACTCGTGCTTTATTTTTTTAAATTTTTCTTAAATGTATTTTGTGACTGAATGAGTCAATGACTATTCATGTCAAACTACTGAATTACTTATATGATTTTTCAGTACCTGATATAGCAAGCAATAGGCCAACTGCACAAATTGTAAACCCAGGGTATGTATTAAATATGCATATTGGAACTATATTTATATTTATATTTATATTTAACTGAACTGCTTTTAAACAGGTTATGTTGACAGTATGAATAAAGGTTGAGAAAACAACAAGTCTTGTGTTACATCAATGACCTGTTTTCTTACCACTGATATTCATATAAACTGCAGTAATAGAACATTCATTTATTTGTATGTAATTGTTGTTATATGGAAAATGTTATTTGCAGAGCTTTGTGAACATATACTGCCCATTTAATAACTCTAACATTTTATAGGCATCTGCCTATACAATTATAACTTTATTTTACTGTATTGTCACTGTAAATTTGAAATTATTGCTTCATTAATACAATTGATTTGGTTCACATCATCGCTGAGAAAAGAGCCAAATTACATATAATATTGTCAGTAGAACTGATTTGAGAAGATATATTCCACCACAAAGAAAAACAAACCGGGCAGTATATCCAGTTCTTTTTCATATTTATTAAAATAACAGATAAGTTAGCAGCAGTAAGCAAAAACACACTTCTCTGGCACCTCTGCTGATTAAGCCTTTATAGAGTATCATGATTTGATAAGATGTTTGCTTACTATTTTTGGAAATATCTTGTAACTGGAATTTAATAAAACATTAGGTTGGCAATTTTGAATATCTGAAGTGTCCTTATTTTTAGGATTTTAATAATTTTTTCTATATTAAATATTGCTTTGATCACCAACTCAAGATAAACAAGACATAATGATAAATGAACAGAATATCCAACAATTATTTATAAAATTCAAACAAAAAAGAAAAAAAAAACAAATACAAAAAAAACTCCTTGAGGCTTCAGAGTACCTAGAGTTTTATTTAGTGCTTTCATCTCCAAGATGTAACAGACATCATCAGAATACAATCATCAAATACACCACACCACTAATAACCTCATCAAGCCCATACATCACACAACAAAAAATTTACATATCATGAATATTAATAAAATACATATAAGGAATTAAATGAATCCTATAGAAAAGTATTAAATACAATGATCTAATTTTACATTTTTTTAAAAAGACAATGTTCTTATTCTATGATTTTTTTTAAAAAAGCATATTGTACTAAGATGGCAGGTTTACTTGCTTTGTGCAGGTTGTTTGTCAAAATATTGAAAAATACTAGGTCTAGAACTGACTCTTGTGGTACAACAGTGGAAACAGGGAGGAAGAGGGACAGATCTTAATTCCATTTTATGGCCTGTTGTGTGTTGGAGTGATAGCTACAAAACCAAGTAAGAGATGAATGAGATAGCGATAAGGATGATAGTTCATTGGTTAGAAGTTGGTGGGATACTGTATCAAATGCTTTTGACAGATCTAGGAAAAGGAAAGACACTAGGTTACCATTGCTTCTGTTGATATTTATGACTTCTGAGAAAATGAGCAGAGCTGTTGTTGTGCTCTGGTGTGGTGAAAAACCATGTTGTATGGGGAAAGTAGTTTGTTGTTTATGAGTTAGGAGTTAGGAGTGTGTGCATCTTTAAGATTTTGGACAAAGGACAGACAATGGCAATGGAAGGTAGTTTGAGAGGTCTGTGGCTGATACACCTTTGTTAAGTGGTATAATATGTGATTTTTCCAAGTTAGTGGTTTCCACCAAGATGTCAGCAGCTAATGTAAGGTATTCAGTTGAGTGTTTTTCAGCAGCTGGTGCAGTGATTTTCAGTTTTTAATGGCAATTTTTGATAGTTGATGGATAGATATTCTGTGGAAAGCAAAGAGAAGAGTACTGTGAGCACTGGTGGGGATAGCGAGATGAGATGGTGGATTCGATTCTAGTAGAGGGGGAGATAGTGAATGAAATGCATGTTGAACTGAGTGCCTACGGGGTCTGTGTTATTGTTTGAGATGACATTAGGTAGTGGTCTGATGTTGTTATAGTAGGTTTTTTGTGGTTGTTCAGACTTGCTTGGAATTGTGCTGATGTTTGCCTTGAAGTGAGTTAAAGCATGCATTTTATCTTGTTTGACCTGCTGTTTACATCAATTTCTAATTTTGCCTAAAAAAATGCCACTTCTGATTCTGGGTGTGATTAGATTGTTTGTGGTAAATGCAGGGAAATGGGCACTGATGTCATCTGGGAGTCAACCAAAGGTGTTTACATTTGAGTTTGAGATGGTAAAGATTCAGTCTACTAGTGTGTGCCTGTTGCTGTGTGGACACAGCATAAGTGTACTGTGTTTCTAAAGTATAGCCAAACAGTCCACTTATGCTGGGCTGATGAGGTCATAAGAAGGCCGAAACATGTAGGTTCACAGCTGTCCCACCCTGTAACTCTAAAGACAGACAACTGCAGACAAATCATTAAGCTCATGAACTTTGCTGCTGATTGATAGAATTGTTTATAGTCTATTAAAAAACAAAACAGAGCAAGCTTTCAAATTCAAGACCTTTTTAAATTCCAAGTTTTGACCATAGGAATTCAGCAATCTCGGCTTCAAAACCAATAAATATTGCAGAGTAAATCACACACACTCACACACACACACGCACACACACACACACACACACACACACACACACACACACAGACATATATATATATATATATATATATATATATATATATATATATATGGGAATACATACTTTAGTTGAATGTCACCAATGTCGACATCTGTTTAGTCAACACAATTGATCTACTAGGACTTCCACTCCATCAACAGTCAAGTGGTGTGAAATGCAGAGAGTAGTATATACAATGTGTCTCTGCACCATCCAGGCAGTTCGCATGATTCCCACATTTGCCATACATATGACCTATACAAGTGTTTTGTTTAGGATGACTTTTCATGGGGTCTTCTAGTTGGTAGTGGAAGAGGAGTCAGCTAAGGATGAACCAGCCATAGAATTACCCCATAACAGCCAGAAGTGGGTACAATATGTAGGAGCACTGTCAGAATGGTGGAGTGTGGGCCATTACATGGACAGAATAAAACTGATGTATGTCTTAACACACCCAGGATATACATCACAGAGCACTTCCTCTCCATCCTGTGCATCATACATTACCCTATCCAGACAGACCAGAGGCATGGGCAGAGGAGAGTCACCATTATTTTCAGAGGTGGGCTGGGGCACAGTGATGAGATACAGTAATGTATCATAGCTTCAAGGTTGAATTGAGGTGGATGTGTGGCTGGGAGTTTGGGGAAGTCAAGAATTGAATACTCTAGTGTCAGGGTGACGCTTCCATGTTGCTAACATTTTTTGGGTATAACATGTAGCTCTGCAGTATCTGGACTCAAAGCATTCAGTATGAGGGTTGGAGTAACACATCAAGATCATGCATAGACACCTTACTATGGACCATCATGTGAAGAAGCAATTCACGATCAGTACTCATAGCCTCATGAATGGCCATAGCTAGGTGATGTCCTCAGTAGGCCAACAGGGTATATGGATGATGTAGAAATGCAAGATCCAAAGTAGCTGGCATAGTGACATGTCCCTACAGTGGATCCAGAAGTATACTGGCCATGACCATGGGAGTGATTGTGCTGAGGATGGATGCGGCTATAGCTTGAGAGAACAGTGATACAGCCTTTCAAACAGTGTACAACATCTGTGTCCATCTGGCTTGTGATCTTGCACCATGCTTCTGACCTCCTGTTCAGCCATGGTTGACATTTTCCAGTATCCTTATGGATGCATCAATGGATAAAACATGGGCCACTACTGCTCATATGATGTTGTGACTCTGCATGCAGTGCAGCACCTCCCACAGTCCCTGCAGTGATTGCACTTCTTCATGCAGGGCACTTATATCGCTAACATAGTGTTTGTTCACAGCAATTGTGACTGCTTGGATCACTGACCTACACATTTGGTGATACATGTTAAGGATGACACTCAGGCCTGGGAATGTCCTGGTATCATGTTTATGACGGCCACCTACCCATCTCTTATGGTGGGTGTATACACCTCAGAGGTAGTGGAGATCATAGATACCATCTGTGGTGGTAACTCCCACCTAGAATGAGCTGAACTACATATATGCTGTGGTGGTGCAGCGGTAGCATTGTTGCCTCACAGCAAGAGGTTCTCCCATTCGATTCTCGGCTGGATTGCAGGGAGTGCCTTCTGTGTGGAGTCTGCATGTCCTCCCTGCGGTTGGGTGGGCATTCGAATGACATGCGTAAATGGGCGTGCCTTTGTTGAAGGTTGAACATCGATCTGGCACCTCAGCATTCGTCAAAATCTACTGCCAATCATTAGCAGACTGGAGTTCTGCTGTGGCGACCCCTAACCGGGAAAAGCTGAAAGACAACAACATCACAATGATCTTCAACATTAAAGCTTTGTTAACACTGTAATTGACAGACCTGACACTGAATATGTAACATGCTTCCAAAGTACCTCTTCAGATTGTTTCATACCATTTATTCAAGTACACAGACACCAAACACTAACTTGTTTACCAAACGTCACATCTTTTCACAATTTCCTCATCCTCCTTACCAAAACATGAGCTCCTGGGAACCTACATTTACTTGACATACAAGTTGCAAGCAGTCTGACTCTTGCCTTAAAGTAACTAATTCAAAAGGCTAACACAACTACATGATAATGAGTTTTTCAAAAACTTGGAGAGCATAGTCTCTTGTTTCAGAGGTGAGCCTCTATTATTAGCAAAAAAAAAATGCATTAGTGTAGGGAGATATTTTGAACTTTAACTCAGTCAGATGATATATACATTTCTTGCCTGAAATGCTGAGAATCTGCTTAGCCACTGTAGACCATCCATTAGCTCTGTAAGTAGATCAGGTATGGAGCATTTTTGCAGCTTGTTGAATAACTTTAGAAGTTTACTGATTAACTGTATTATAAATCTTGTAAAAATACTTCAAAATCTCAAAATGTACAGCAGGAAATGCAAACGGAATTGTAACTGCCCCTTACATCATCTTACTGGGAATCTAGTTAACCTGTAATTCAGAATTTCTGTCAGCATCTTTTGAAACGGTTTGACATTTTCTCTCATATTTTATCCAAATTGTTGTATGGTATAGTAAGACCACACTTTTTAGATAAGTTAAGAACAAAGGCACTTATATTTTCCTTGGCTTAAAATAACATCTTGATATGATGCATGGAAGGAGATCTGTAACTGAGTTATAAAGGAGGTCTATTATTTTGTGACCATGGAGTAGCTTTATTAAGATAATATACTTCTTTTCTCTTCTTGTCTAGAAGAATAACATTATTGAGATAATTAACTATATGATTGATAGCTTATTAGTCTGACTTGAACATGCACATCACTACAATTTGCTGTCCAACAAAAGTTAATATTTTCGTTGCTATGATTCATAATAACCCAGATATATAGTAGGTCCATACTGCAGGTCAGAAGACTGCAGAAGTATTTACTTTCAGATAAAGATGACATCCATGAAATATTTTTGCAGAAATAAATCTCACTGCAGTTTGTTAAGAGACGTCTTTTCAAACGTATACACCTAGGCTACAAGAATGGATGGAAAGATTTATTTACCAAATAGATAAACAGGTTAACTTAAAAAAAAAGAAAAAGAAAATGTATTGAAACTATCACCAGTAAATCATTTATATAATTATAAAATGTCTGTCTTATTTTGATGATTCACCATATTTTATTCTTTACAAAATATTTTGGAAGCTACTTGTTTTGGTAAGTATTACTTAACTGTTGGCAGGTATTGGTGTTACTTAGGTACTGATGAAGCTATACAATTTCATAAAACTAGGATTTATGACTGTAACATTCTAGGAAATGAGGTCATTTACTTGGAACACAATAATATAATTGTTACTGATCTCAGCTGTTTTACATGTTGCATTTACAATTATAAATTGTTTTTGCTGAGATATCTGTAGTACAATACTCTGTAGCTGAGAGTAAGATAGCAAAACCGTTCAGCAAACTATTAGGGAAATTAAAATGAAAAAATAGTGAGAGAGCAAGGCTGGAAATTAGCTGTTAGAAATTTCATGCATATTTAATGTGCTTAACAAAAACACTGTTAAAATGAGGGTAAGTTTACCTTTAAAGTAGGAAATGTGTTGCTTGCAGTAAACAGGGCATACACATTTTACAGTCTCTAGTTAGACCACTGTGCTATATGACTGGTTTGATTTTTGCTTGTGAAGTACTAAAGACAATATCAGAAAACAAAAAGCTGTTTAATTTCCCATGAAGATCACATGATCACAACATCAATGATATATTATCATCTTTTTTTGTGAAGAACAGTAGGTTATAGATCTCAGTGCATATTTTTCCAGGTTTATATCCTTGTTTCTAATCTAGTGAACTGTATGACCACTATTAAAGGTAAGTGATTAATGTTCAAATATAAAGTCAGCTTTAAAGAAGTAATTATGTTTAAACCAAAAGTACAGTTAAAAACCATGTGTTTCAAAATATGTAAAACAATCAATAGCACATAGTAAAACAAATTAAAGCACTGCTATAATATGCTAAAAAGGCACTAGTTATACTTTAAAATGAGCTTAATAAATATGCTTAAGAGACTGCTTAACTCCATCAAGTACTAGGGGCATTCTATTCCAGTAAGTGGATGTTCCAGAGGCACAGCCAATGAAAACTAAAAGGCCAATCATCCTATGACTTGAGACACACTTCCAAAACATACAAAACCTGAGACATGTGAGTAAAGAGCACCAGCAGGCAAATAATCGAGCAGTAGTTCCTTACGTTAGCCCAGGTCATGTAGGCTAAATAAACTAAGACTATAACTTTGTAAGGAGATAAGGAGAACAAGACCAAACTGACACCCAGGGCTGACAGCAGAGAAATGTTGTAGTATGACTGCACAAGATACCAGCATTAGTAGCAAAGCTGCTGAGGTCTGCACCAGCTGTCCATGATTAAGCTCTGAGTCCAGATGTCCCATGTACAGGGCACTACAGTAGTTCTAACATGCAGAAAAATAACACATGTATCAGTTCTAAAAAGTCCATACATGCAAAAAGATGCTTCATAAGCTGGATACCCCTCAAATGAAAACAAGACCGTGAGGAAAGCAGACACCTTGTCCTAAGGGTTTAACAGTCATTAACAATTACCCCTACATTTTGCACTTTGACAGAAATTCAAGTGTGTGTCACTCTTATGGATCTTATTAGGGGACACTACTGGTGCAGATGAATTCTGAATAGTAAATGTGCAGCCATGGACACCATCTTGGATGTATTTTGGTTTACTCAATTATTGACCATTGTGAATGCAAGCTAGCTTATCTACATAAGACCTAGTCTATTGCAACTGAATATCATCAATAAACACTAATTAATCCAAACCACCCATCAGGTCAAGCAGGTTTCTGCCCCCCATAACAAGCAGTGGAAATTTCAAACTTCTCTCTTGAGCACTGGGCACCCACAAACACTGTCCTGCAACTACAGAGATGAAACACTAATGTAGGTGCTTAACTTCCAAGTGTCTATACAGTAAAATACCTTAACTACAGTAACTTAAACAAATGTTAGTGAGTGTATTAGTACATTCTGCTGTATAGTTGCTTAATCTAACCACTGTACTGATGAGTACATCACCAGGAAGAAACAGCTGCATAATACTCTACAGTTAGTGCCCCCCAAACTAAAGTCTATTTACTTTTGAGAAACACTTAAATCTATACAATATAATTTCATTACCTCTCCTGTTTAATCTGTAACTAACCTCAGCTTTAATTTTATATCCTTTTAAGAAGTCAGGGTAAAATTAGATAATGTCTACACTTGCCTTGACTTTATAGTCTAAAGTAGAGTGACTGTGCAAAGTAGCATACATTTTCTTAAGGTTCACTGAGTGGTTTCTATTCCTCTTGCACTTCACAGTGAGTGTCTGCAGAGTTCATTTAACCATTGGCTATCCTTCTCCTTTCCTGTAGTCTTTACCCCTCCCTCCTCCAGCTCTTGTTCTGTATTGGATAGCCTGAGGTAATTTAAACCCAGGGCACCATTGTGTTTTTTTGTTTCAAATCCCACAGCAGCTGTTTGTCTTCCCTGGTGTGCAATCATCCTCCTGTAAGTTTTTGCATTCACGGTATGCTGTACATTGTGGCTTAATACCTAATTCTTTAGTAGAACAGCTTATACTGTCTGTTTCTGTTATTTTATAACTGCAGGATGCCTTTAGATAATTCTGCTTAATGAACTGCTATTACATATGCACCTAGATATGTTCTGTTTTCCTTGTTTACTGTTATAGAGCCAGAAGGGCTATTTCACATGTTGCATTTAACTGCTCTGTCTAACTGCATTGACTAGTGTTTAAATATGTTGAAAGTGTATCTTACTTAATTTAGTAGAGAACTGCTTTATATATTATTTACATTTTGTTTTTGTATGTTGCCATAAGAAAAGATTTTATGTTATCAGGTGCTGAAGCAGGAATAACCATTACCATTACCTGATGTTTTTGTTATTGACTATTGCTAAACCAAGTCCAATCTGCCTGGTCACACAGTATGTGCTGCCTTAACCTAATGCTCTCTTACATTTTTCTTCTCTTTTTCTTTCAGTAATCCAAACCACCCATTAGGTCAAGCAGGTCTCTGCCCCCATAAACACCCTGTTTTACTCTCGGCTGCTGCGTGTCCCCTGCCCCAGTGTGTTCACCTCCTATTTTCATAGCCTTTCTCCAGCCTTTGGTGCTACATCTATCTGATATCCGTGCCCTGCTGGACATCAAAGAAAATGAGCCTCTCCCTAAAAGAACTTTGTACCTCATCCCCAGTACAGGAAAGAATCAAACTACTCCCTGATTTTTTTTTTTTATTTTCTCAAATAAGGGACTCAAGAAATTTCTGTAGCCTTTCTCCAGCCTTTGGTGCTACATCTATCTCCTATCTGTGCCCTGCTGGACATCAAAGGAAATAAGCCTCTCCCTAAAAGAACTTTGTACCTCATCCCCAGTACAGGAAAGAATCAAACTACTCCCTGATTTTTTTTATTTCCTCAAATAAGAGACTCAAGAAAGTACATGTGTTTGAAACTTGCTTGCCTTATTAATTTGAATAACTAATTGTGCCTTATACCTACTAGGTGGTTAGTGCATGCACCCCATCAGGACAGCCAGCATTCAAATCCTCCTAACACTGCCCCCCACTTACCCCTTATCCTAAGCTTTTACTAGTAAGCCAAACATTTCCTCCCTCTGTTTTCTCCCCTGTCCTGGGAACGCTCACTGTGGTCAGTGCTGCAAATACAGATTTGTCCACTAGATGGCAGCCTGTGCTCACTTTTAATATTCCCTTTAGCTGTAAATATTTATACCACCTTGATTATTCTGCTATAACCCTTTACCTCCCTACATCTCCTTATCCTTCTCCCTATCACTCACCACCATAACTTTCTTTCTCCCCTCCTGCATACTTTCTTCCCCAAACCTACCTTTCAGCTCATCTGATTGTTTTTTTCTTGACTTGGATTTTTCCTTCACTTGGCTCTACCCGATCTGCTCACCCTTCGGGCTAACTCCGCTTCTCTACCCTACCCATATTCCCACCCACCCCAACGTCAATTACATTTATACTTCTATACACCACACCCCTATTACCTACCTCTGACCTCATTTCCTGTCCCTTAAACCCATACCCTCCTACCTACCAACCCACTCCACACCCCCTAGAATTACATACCCCTCCCCCCACACTCTAAGATATGCACCCACAACACACCCATCTCAGTCTCCTGCCCATGCAAATACTATATATCTTCCCCACCGCTCTCCATACCATCTAACACTTTCTCTAACATTAATAATACTAACAAACCTAACATCCCTGAACTCACCTTCTCTATCTCCCAACACTTCACCAGTCACCAACATACACACTCTTACTCTAACCTCCTACTCTAACATATCTCCAAGCCTTATTCAACCTCACCCTATCTTCCTCTTTAAACTCAAACACTTAACTTATAACCACCTATCCCCATTCACATTAGCATACAAACATCAATCTTACTTGGCATGTAAATGACCTTGGCTAACACCCCCAATTACTAAATATGTTCTCTTCTTATGTGGATATATTCACCCAAACCCAGGACCCAATCCCACTACCCCCAACAACAATAATTCCCATAAATCACTACAATTCACCACTATTAACCTCCAAAGCACTAGGAATAAAATTCCAGAATTCCATGCCTGGATATCCCAAACTAAACCAGACATACTTGGCACTACCAAAACTTGGTTAAAACCATATGTCAAAGACCCTGAATTCCTCCCACCTGGTTACTCCTGCCTCAGAGCAGACAGACCCCACAAAAAAGGAGGAGGCATTGCCCTATTTTTCCCATATAGCCTTTCCATTACCCCCTATTCATCTCCAATACCCAATTCTTGAATGCTGAAATACTAATCGCTTTCCTAAACTTAAATAATAACAAAAGCATATGTATTACAACATTATGCCTACCACCAGAAATACCCCACTTCTTGATTAAATCTTAGCCTGAATCTCCTCAGAAAGTAACAACGAAACAATCATAAGCGGGGATGTGAATATAAATTGGCCCAGTCAAATAAACAGCTCCTTACCCCCCAATATCAACCTCTACAACTTTACCCAAGTAATCATAGATATAACCAGACCAGCTAAAAACAACAGCAGTGGCTCAATTATAGACTGGATCTTTGTTTCTGACCCTAACAAGTTCTCTAAAACAGGTACCCTTCTCTGCAATATCAGTGACCACAGCCCAGCCTATGTAATACACGAGATATCCCAACTACCCAGCCAACAGCATTATATACTATGGCGAAGCCTTACTAATTTCAACCAAGGCATTTTTATTGACCATCTAAAATCTATAAACTGGAACATACTAAAAACCCTTCCCCTAGATGAAGCAGTTGAATTTTTTAATTCAACCTTCCTAACAGTACTAAACCACCATGCTCTTCCATGCCGCAAAAGAGTAAAAACAAAAACCTGTATCTGGCTCTCAAAATGTACCAAGCAGGCCATGGTCATAAGAGACAAAGCCTGGAAAAAATGGCATGCAACTGCCAATCTCTCTGACCTCCAACAGTACAGGCACCATTGCAGCAAAGTCAAACATCTAGTTATCAATGACAAAAAAAATCATTATATTAACTTGCAGCATAATTTCAAACAAAACCCAAAGCAGTTCTGGGCCTCGTTATCCACACTACTAAACCCTGGGTCAAAAAGTAATTCCTGTCCACACTCTGAGAAAACACCCCTAGAAATTGCCACACTCTTTAACATATACTTTGTTGAAACTATAGCCAAACTAACTGCCACATTCCCACCCCCCACCTTCTCAAACTAAGCACGCCACCACCTACAACCACCCAGATGAGCCACCCACTACCATTTTTCCTCTCTCTCCAATCCCAACATCTACTATAAACAAACTCCTGCTTAAATTGAAACCAGAAAGCAATGCCCTTGACAACCTACCCTCAGAATACCTAAAAATGTCAGTTCCAGCCATCTCCTACCCCATTAGCATACTCCTATACAGGTCAATTCAGGAATCCTAAATACGCACCATCTGAAAGAAAGCCTACATTCTTCACCTACATAAAGGTGGTAATAATACTGATACGTCAAACTTCCATCCCATAGCTATATTTTCCCCAATCTCTTAAATCCTTGAGAAATGCATACACTCCCAGCTACAGCAATACCTCTTAAACAATAATCATAGTACTACCACTGCTCTCCTGTCCTTTAGAAATACTGTTAACCAAGCATGCACTGAAGGGAACTTCATCTTCTCTCTCTTCCTGGATCTGTCCAAGGCATTCAACACCATTTCCCACTCCCTACTTCTCTTCAAGCTTTCAGCTCTGAACCTGTCCCCACCAACTCTGCTCTGGATTTCTAACTACCTATCAAACAGAAAAGAATCCACTAGATGGCTTGGATCTACCTCACCACCATTCCATGATACCCCTACAGGGGTTCCTCAAGGATCCATATTAGGCCCACTGCTTTTCAGTATATTAATTAATGACTTTCACTTTTGCATCCCTAACAACTCAGTTAATCAATATGCAGATGACTCAACTATAATTTCCTCCTCCAAGACCACACCTGAAGTAGTCTCATACACACAGCAAGCATTCTCCCCTATAGAAATCTGGATGACTAACAATCATCTCGCACTCAACCCAAACAAAACCAAACTTCTTCTCTTCTCCCCTAAAAAAACACCACTATAAATAAACCAGACTTCAAAATCTACGCAATAAATAAAACCACCCTAGAAATTGTCATACACACTAAACTGCTAGGTGCCACCATAGACGAATGCTTAACCTTCGACCAGCACATCCAGAACAACATAAAAAAGACCCATCAGAAGGTAGGAACCCTCTATAGGCATAAACACTTCCTCAGCCCTACTGCCAAACAAACCTTGGCCACTACCTTTCTACTACCCTCCTTACTATGTGACGGCCCTTTCCTCACTAACATTCGCACAGCCCTAAAAAATAAAAAGGAAACCTGTCATAACAAAATGGCAAAGTTTGCAACTAATACCACCTACTCTTCCCATCACTGTTCCTCACTGCACACACTCAAATGGCTTGAGCTACCTCAATACCTCACAAACCAGCAACTCTATATAGCCCATAAGATTATCTATAAACCCCTAGACTGTCCAGCCCTCACCTCCACCTTAACTCAATACCACCCAAATAGACCACTTAGATCTCAAAATGAAACCTTGCTACTCGTCTACAAATCTGCCCTCCTTGCAAGTACAAGTGTATTGCCAAACTCTGGAACTCACTCCCTACAGCACTCAGAGCCACCAGTAATGCCAGGTCCTTAAAAGATGGCCTCCATTCACATCTAGTTACCCAATGACAATGCTCCTGCTCCACACCTCACATTACCTGACCCCTTCCAAACTGCTCTATTAACAAAATTGTAACTACACTCTGTATATATATGTTTATCCACTGCTATGACTGCCATACAGTTATGGTACTCAAAATGAAGCTATCCACAGACTGTCATGACTACTACAACTTCAAAAATATACAATGCCTGTATTTCTAATTTGCTTTAACCATATCAGGTTCTATAACCTCAATCTGTAATCTAACTGTATGTCTGAACCTGTTGCATAGAACATTATTGTCTATTTGTTGTAAAGAAAAAGAATTTCTGATTATTTGTTAATAAATGTGTACTTGGAGCTTTTCTCCCCAGGCCACCACTGAAAATGGGCTCACTCCGGCCGAGTGGACACTCCTGGTAAACAAATGTAAAATAAATAAATAAATAAAATAAATAAATAACAAGCAATGGACATTTCAAAATTCTCTCGAGCACTGGGTACCCACAAACAATGTCCTGCAACTATAGAGACTAAACACTAATGTAGGTGCTTAACTTCCAAGTGTCTAGACAGTAAAACACCTTAACTGCAGTAGCTTAAACAAATGTTAGTGAGTGTATTAGTACATTCTGCTGTACAGTTCCTTAATCTAAACACTGTACTTATGAGTACATCACCAGGAAGAAACAGCTGCATAATACTCTCCAGTTAGTGCACCCCCCCCAAACTAAAGTCTATTTTTTTTTGAGAAACACTTACATCTGTGAGATAGCATTTCATTACCTCTCCTGTTTCATCTGTAACTAACCCCATCTTTAATTTTACATCATTTTAAGAATTTCAGGGTAAAATTCAAAAACACTTCCCAAAAATTGGAGTCTGACTAACAATAACCATAAATGAACTCAGACATTTAAAGGTCAATTGACTCTGATTTCTACTTATCCTGACTAAAACTCAAGATCTCAGCTTACACATCATCTCATTTGGAATGGCACTTTCTCTGCCTCAGGAGTAGCCTCAGGTGTAGTCCCACTTCATTCGCCTACCAACCAACCCCCATATAATTTCCTTTATACTTCTTCACCATTTTTCCCTCCTATAATCAACCCCTCCACTTCCTGTTTCCTATCTACCACATCTTCATCTATCGCACCACACTCCTTCAACTAACTACACATAATCTAGCTTACCTATACTTCCTCCTCTAACTTTAACCTTCTTCCTGGTCCATACCACCTTTTATTATATCTTTTTCTCCCAGTAATCACCATGCATACACCACTCCTCTCCACTGCAATACTGCTATCACTATGTTTCCTCCATGCTCTAACATCCTCAGCAACAGTATTAACCCCTCATCATTATACCCCTAACCATACACACAACTATAACTTCTCCTATACCCAACAACCAATACTCATATCTGCATGGATTCACTACTGAATCCAGAAATAACACAATCCCGAAGACCTAAATACCAAGACTATAAGTCCAAAACCCCACATTACTGAAATATTAAAACCGCAGAATTCAAAATCGCGAAAGTACTACATACATACAGCACACACAAACATACACACAGCCTCCCCCCATAACCAAACAAACCACCCTACACTAAAGATACCCACCCCCTACTTTAATATTCTAACTCCAAGATCGCACAAACATACACACAAGGCAAACTCACACCCACACATTACAGCCCCTCACACACACACATACACACACACACACACACACACACACACACACACACACACACACACACACACACACACACAACACACACTTACACACACTAAAGCCCCTCACATACACACTTACACACACATACTTACCTGAACCACAACACCAGAAGCGCTAACTCAAAATCCCTTAACATTGGGATTTTGAATTTCGCGCTTCTGGTCTTTCGGTAATATGGGGTTTCGGCTACATGGTCTCGAGCTTTTGAAATTCGAGATTTCAAAGGTTCGAGATTCAGTAGTGTTCCCATCTGCATACATCCTCCCCATGAATGTACAACTCCCCAAAATAAAAATCCCCCCTCCCATTCCATAATATCTACAAATAAATCAAAATACACTAAATACTACCTAATAACTATCAAACCTAGCTACTACCCTATTTCACTACTTCCATCAGGTGATATCCACCCTAACCCAGGGCCTGGTCCTAACTCTACCACTCCTCACATACCTTATCAACCACAAGTAATTTACCAAAAAAATCAAACAAATCTCCTTTTACTCTATAAACACTCAAAGCATACTCAATGAAGTTAGCCAACTTCATGCTTGGATATCTGCTCAAACCTCAGACATTATTTCCCTTACAGAAACATGGCTTAAACCACAAAACCTAGGTAAGGACATACTCCCTCCAGGATATAATATAATATGGCTCGATCGCCCTAAGAAAAAAGGAGGAGAGATTGCAACTGTATACTCCAACAACCTCACTTTTACATACCCAAAGCTGCCTATACCTACCTTTTCTCCCATAGAATTACTGGTAGCAAACCTTAAGCTCAATGACTTTACTACTATTACTGTCATATCTATCTACATTACACCAGGGGACAACATTCCCTTATTGGAAAGCATTCTCTCCTACCTCTCCCATAACATCCCTAATGAAATTATCCTCCTTGGGAACATCAACATAAATTGGGAAACACTCACCAGTCCTAACTCAACATACCATATAAATATATGGGTTCCGTACTAATCCCCGATGCACTTTTTCCCGAATCACTCATGGCTGAACATACTTACACGAAAATGCTGTTTACTGAAGCAGCATTTTCGCGTAAGTATGCTGTTGTGGAGGCTGTACTACAGTGCGGATAAGGGAAGATTCCCTTTTCCCCACTGTAGTGTGGTCTCGGAGTGAGAATATTACAGTAGGGGGGTGAGGGGGTGCAGGGGACATAGCCCCCCTGCATAAACACTTTTTTTTTTAACACATTTTAACGAAAGTGCTTTTTCGGTAAAAGCACTTTCGTTAAAATGTGTTCGGTGATGTTGGGTTCAACTATTGCAGCTTCGTGCAATAGTCCTAGACCCATATATATGGCTTTTCACAAATTATCTCCTAGCCTACTCATACCAATAACACTCACTCTACCAGTACACTCATTGACTGGATTCTTGTCTCAAATTTTCCGCTGTGGTGACCCCTAACCAGGAAAAGCCGAAAGACACAACAACAACAACCATAGTCCTGAAACACTCTCTGACTCCCTGAGTGGCCACTCTCCAATAAAGGTACTTAGACATACCTCCCAGTTATCTAAACCACATAGATACATAACCTGTTGTAAATTATCCAAATTCAACCCAGAAACTTTTAATAATCTCTTACTCGGAATAAACTGGAACTTCCTCTCCCAGCTCCCACTTGATGAAGCAGTTCAAGCTTTTAACTCAACCTTCCTAAATATCTTAAACTCACTAGCCCCATTACAGAAAGTAAGGATAAAAGCTACTGTATCCCCTTGGCTATCTAAGAATACTCACACTCTCACGACAGCCAGAGACCAAGCCTGGAAAACTTGGACCCAAACTAAACTACCAGCAGATTTGCAAAAGTATAAAGAACTGAGAAATAAGACAAAAAAAATATTGATAAAGATAAAACAGACTTTTACTATAACCCTTCAGCTGCCCTAACATCAGAGCCCAAAAAATTCTGGAATGCCATAAACCAAATACTTCATCCTGGTAATCCTACTTGACCTAATCCATCTCCTGACAAATCTCCAAAAAAGACTGCTAACACCTATTTCATTCAGCCAATAGCCAAACTTTTCAATCCTAATCTGAAATACTCCAGTAACAATGTTCCAAATTGCTTGGAACCTCCACCCACAGCCAACTCTGCAAACTCTTTTTTCCTTAAAGCAGTCCTTACTGCTTACACCAAAACCCTTCTTTCCAAACTAAAACCATGCTCTGTTTTTGTTGACAGTAACCCATCTTACTTTCTTCAGATTGCTGCTCCCTCTATTGCTTTGCCAGTATCTATTTTAATCAACCATTCCATCTCTGAAGCTAAAGTACCTGCTATCTGGAAACAATTCTACACCATACCTATTAACAAAGGTGGCAATTCCACAGAACTCTTAAACTTCAGACCAATAGCTATCCTCTCCCTTAAGTCTTAGAAAAATGTATACATACACAAGTAATGCAATATCTTATTCAGCGCACATGCCTCACTACCACTCAGCATGGTTTCCGACCCAAACATAGTACCACTACAGCTCTACTTTCCTTTCTCAGCACCATTTCTATAGCTAGAGATACTCATAAACTTATCTCAGGCTTATTCCTTGACCTCTCAAAAGCCTTCGACACTGTCTCACATCCTCTGCTACTGAATAAACTCTCTGATCTCAACTTCTCTACTACAACAATAGCATGGTACTCCAGCTATCTCACTGACAGACAGCAATCAGTAAGATGACACTCCTCACTATCATCTCCCCTTCCAGTGAAAATGGGTGTCCCCCAAGGATCCATCCTTGGACCACTACTTTTCAATATCTTCACCAACTCACTCTACTCCTCTTGTCCACAATCCTCATTAGTCTCATATGCAGATGACTCCACAGTTATCACCATTGCTAACTCACCCTCTGAACTTCTAACATCTACCCAGTCTTCTTTCAACTCTGTTGATACCTGGCTCACCAATAATCATCTCATCCTTAATCCCCCCAGAAAACAAACTCTTACTCTTTCTCCCCAAAACTGTTACTCATATCAAATCTACTTTTCAAATAAAATCACTAAATCACACTCTCATAGTTGCTGACTCTAGTACTAAACTCCCTGGTGTAACCATTGATGATCAGCTAAAATTTGACCTCCATATAAATAACTATAAGGAAAACCCATCAAAAACTAGGACTTCTCTACAGAAATAAAAAATTCCTAACCACTGAATCTACAACCACAATCACACATGCTTATCTTTTGCCATGCCTAACATACTGCTCCCAAATACTCACAAATCTTAACTCCACCTTACAAAATAGCCAGATTTGCTGCACAACAAACCCACAAATCTCACTACTGTATCTCCCTCAAACATCTAAACTGGCTTGAACTACCACACCTTCTACTCCTCTCTCAGCTCCAAATTATACACTCCATTATTTATTCACCATCCTACTGTTCAGCACTAGGCACCATAATCTCCCACTATGTCCCATCCAGACTGCTCAGGAGCTCCACCCAAGACCTTTTACAGATTTACAAGCCCAAGTCCAAAGTAGGAGCCATTGCATACAGCTACCATCCCTCTATTGCTTGGAACAAACTCCCACAAGAAGTTAGATCACTTTCACATCCTAAAGTATTAAAACTAGCCACTAAAGAGTACTTAAAAAGTCACTGGATTTGTACCTGTTTTCAGCCTCCTTGAATATACCTTCACTAAATAACAGACCTAACTTCCTCTGTCTTACCATCATTTCTTCTCCTCTATACCAAAACTTTTACAACTTAAACTAGTCTACTTCATCTTTTTTTACCTAACACTATCTCCTTTCCTTCTCCTGCAGTATTCTTCATAACATTTTTATAGATAATTGTAACTGCATATATATATGATAACTGTTCTACAAGTTTTATTATGAATGATTATAATGTTAACTGTGTTTGTAACGGTTGTATTTTTTGTAACTATTGTTTTGGAGCTTTTCTCCTGGGCCTCTGCTAAAAAAGGGCTTTTGCTCAGTCAGACAATCCTGGTTAACAAATGTAAAATAAATAAATAAATGTAAAATAAAATAAATAAATAAATAAATAAAATATGGCAATGAAAATTGCAAGCTTTCCCCTTGAATATCATGTTTCTAGGAAAGCAGGTATACAGTCAATGACAATGGACCCAAAATGGAACCCTGGTGCTCTGCACAAGTCAGAGAGTAGAAAGAGGAGGGATAACCCATGAAACCACTCTGAGTTCACAGAGACTGGCATGAGCAAACTAATCTCAGACAGCTGTGTGTGATGTTACAATAAGACCATAAACCATCTAAAGGATGACATGGTCAACCAAGTCAAATGCTGACGAGAGATATAAAGAGATCAAGATCAAGTAACATCACTGTGTTGTATTTAACCTCACCTTTGTGGCCCATATCATGATTGAAAAGTGCCTTTGGACCTGCCCACTTACCTTATTAATACATCATCATCATCTTCTTTCAGCTGTTCCCATTAGGGGTCGCCACAGCAGATCACCTGTTTCCATTTCTTCCTGTCCTCTGCATCTTGCTCTGTCACACCAACCACCTGCATGTCCTCTCTCACCACATCCATAAACCTTATCTTAGGCCTTCCTCTTTTCCTGTTACCTGGTAGTTTCATCCTTAGCATCTTTTTCCCAATATACTCAGCATCCCTCCTCAGCACATGTCCAAACCAATGTAATCATGCCTCTCTGGCTTTGTCTCCAAACCTTCCAACCTGGGCTGACCCTCTAATATACTTATTCCTAATCCTGTCCACCCTCGTCACACCCAGTGCAACTCTTAACATCTTTACTTCTGCCACATCCAGCTCAAACTCCTGCCTTTTTGTCAATGCCACTGTCTCCAACCCATATAACATAGCTGGTCTCACTACCCTCTTGTAGACCTTCCCTTTCACTCTTACAGGTACTCGTTTGTCACAAATCACTTCTGACACTCTTCTCCACCCACTCCATCCTGCCTGTACTCTCTTCTTCACCTCTCTTCCACACTCACCGTTACTCTGAACTATTGACCCCAAGTATTTAAACTCATCCACCTTCACCACCTGTACTCCTGACATCCTCACCATTTCTCTATCCTCCCTCTCATTCACACACATATATTCTGTCTTAGTCCTGCTGACCTTCATTCCTCTTCTCTCTAGAGCATATCTCCATCTCTCCAGGGTCTCCTCCACCTGTTCCCTACTCTCACTACAGATCACAATGTCATCTGCAAACATCACAGTCCACGGGGACTCCTGTCTGATCTCGTCTGTCAACCTGTCCATCACCATTGCAAATAAGAAAGGGCTCAGAGCTGATCCTTGATGGTAAATAAAATAAATGAATAATCATGAATCTTGCACGATAAGAAAATCATTAAAGACTCTGGTAAGGATCATCTGTACTATATTTAGACCAAAAATCAGATGAGTATGTATCTCTGATTTACTGCACTCAAATATGAGTCCAGTTGCATATATATAACCTTCTCTAGAACCCTTGACAACAAAGAGAAGGTTTGACACTCTACCATGTTATCAACTACCAGTGTTGGGGAATGGAATAACTTAGGCTTCTTTAGAAGAGATGTAAAAACTTTGTGCAGAAATAAGATGCATAATTATACCATGTTTTCCCTGGCTATAAAACCTTTGGACAGTTCAGAAACAGATGAGCAAGGATACAGAATATAATAGAAGGTTGACTGCTGAAGGGAAAGTCTCCATCCCTATCTTGTCCTCTACTGTTACTGAGAATGTATATAGCCAGTTGCAAATTCCCTGATATTCTGATGCCCCTGGTCTGCAAATATTTCTATAAGCATGCAAAAAACAAAATGAAACTGTCATTCATACATATATACATGCATTCATTGCTGACACAAATAATACATAATAAAAAGCCGTGGTGGTACAGCGGTAGCATTGTTGCCTCACAGCAGGAGGCTCTCCTGTTTGATTCTCGGTTGGAGTGCCTTCTGTGTGGAGTCTGCATGTCCACCCCATGGTCGAGTGGCCTCAGAAAGACATGCGTGAATGGGCATGCCTTCACTGAATATTGGGCTGGCAACTGGTAATTGTGACCACAAAGAATGCTTTTTGTTCATCAGTAAATGTTATTCTTCGGACAACAGAAACAGTTTTGCTATAAGCATATTCCCTGCTCACGGACTAAGATAAATAGTAACACTTGATGAATATGACATAATGATTCAGAGGTACTGCTGCTTTCAGCTTTTTTTCCCTGATCAAGCACTAGAAGAATGCATGTAATGTCTTTGAGTGTCTGAATATATTTTTATATATGGAATATTGCTCTTTTTACCAATGTATTCCTCATTTGGAAAAGGACTCAGAAAAGAAGATGAAAACTAATTTTTTTGGCCTGGCTCTGTGGTGTAAAGGGAAAAAGTCCTTTCAATAATCTATTACTACAAGTTTGAATAGTAGCTGGAGTACAGGAAGACCTTACTATGGGAGGATGAGAGTGACTTGCCCACACTGGCTCATCCATCTTGTCGGAATGTAGTGGTAGTTCTGATTGGCTGATTCATGACAAGGAAGAAGAAGCTTGCAAAACACTGATACAGCCTTGGCTGAGGATGCTGGCTTAGAGATACCAAGCTGGTGAGAGTCGCCCTGATCTGCATATGTATGGAAACGTAAACATGCAGGTGGAGGGCATTGCAAGCCTATATGGTGATGCAGACACTGACTTCAGCAACCAATGCTGGGATTAAGACTTAAAAAAGAAACCCCTGTTAGCTGCCTGGATGATGCCCTCACATAGCTAATGTCTAACAGCCAGCAGCAATAAAAATGACTTAAAAGACAATCAGTTCATCTGAAACATTTTACAAAGTATTATGGAAAATGTTAAAATGCATCAAATCACAGGATACACTTGATAAATAATCTAGGGGATGAAGAAGTATAGATTCCAATAATATAATATACAAAAGGCAGACTTCCATATCAAAAGTTTGATAATCACATGGTTTATAGTTTACAAAAAGCAGAGTTCTAATATGTGAAAGGAAAAGAACAAGTTATCTAAACTGCAGATGACAGAGATAGAGTGAATTGTACATATGAAGACAGTTATACTGGGCTAGTCATGGCAAGTTGAAATATTTATACAGTAACAGCAGACTGCTAACAAACTGGCATTCATGTACTGCTTGACTAAGTGAATTACTGAAGCTCTGGAAAAGATCTAAAAAATCCTAACTTTATATTGATTTTAATATCTTTAACAACGGTGGGATAATGAGGACAACTGCCCCAGATACAAACAGTTGTAACAAGCAGTTCAAGACCATTTTTTTTGGTCATCAGCTGTAAGAAGACCTTGGGATATATTCATAATCCTGTGTTTCAGTTGAGTGTAACCGTACTTCATGAAGAGAGACACTATGGGCCAGATTCACGAAACCTCTGTGTAAGACTTAATATGTCTTACTCGGAGGCTGCAGTTGAACGGTATGACATCAGCGTGCCATGACTATTCATGAGGGCACGCTGACTCATCCGTAACTCTTACACAGACTGAGTAGGCAAGCAGGGGGTGTGTCCGACTGCCGAGCAGTCTAAAAGTCCACGCCCCTGCAAGGTTTTAAAAAGCATAATGTCAACAGACAAGAGCGAGTCCGCTCAAATGTACTTGCATCCAACACCACACTCCCTGACACTGTAAACCCCCATCAGATTTATAAAATGGAAAAAATTTACATTTTTTTTTAAATCCACGATATAGCTGCCTGTATTTGTGCTTGTTTGCGCGGGTGTGCCCATTGCTTAACCACAGTTAGCAATTGTGATATTGAAGAGCATATAAGAATCACTTATGCAAATTAATCCAAATTGCAATAGCGTAATGGTAGAGCGTATGCACAAAGAGGAGGCATTCACGGTTCGAGTCCCACCACTCCCCTTCTTATTTATGTTTTAAATCAGAATTTGAAATAATACCAGACATATATGATTAAAATTTAATTAAAAGCAGTGAAATTACCAATGTAACAGTGAACAAAATATATATTTTTAAAGGACCCAGATATATAATAGCCTGCTGTTAAGCAGTGCTGTACCTAGGTAAACAGAGGTGCCCATAGTTTAATAGCGCTTTACCCAGCTAAACAGAGGTGCCCACGGTTTAATAGCGCTTTACCCAGTGCAATAGAGTTGCCCAAAGTTTAAAAGTGCTGTACCCAGCACAATAAAGTTGCACAAAGTTGAAAAGCACTGTACCCAGCGCAATAGAGTTGCTCAAAGTTTAAAAGTGCTTTACCCAGCACAATATGTTTGCGCGGACGTGTGTGCTGCACCAACCAGGGCACCGTAGGGCACCGTGGAGCAATGTAGAGCTAGGTTGCTTAAACACAGCCACACCCCCTAGCCTGTCTAGACAGTATTAAAATAAAAGAGTGACAAGGTTCAAACCCAGGACCTTGTGCATCATAATCAAAGCACAGAACCACTAAGCCATGACAGCTTAGGAGAAGCAGCCACTATTAGCATACATATACATAGAAATGGTAGATTAACCATTACTAAGCAGGTCTACAGTCAGCGTAGAATTCTCAAAAATGGCCAATCACAAAAAAGTGTGGGAAATGCGGCATATTTAAGTCCCATAGGTGGGAATACTCCCCGTAACTGATTGTGGTACCCACTTGCAGTCAGGATGGCTGGTGTCGGAGAAGGTAATCGTTTTAGAGCGCAAAGGTGGGGCATTGAGGAGTCTAAATATATGGTTTGGCTCCTAGTCCACCAACATGAAGGCCGACTCATGCAGGGCCAGGTTCAATGGGGACCGTGCAAGGCAGAGGCGTGGAACCAGTTGGCACATGATCTTACCAGTGCCACAGGCATTTCCAGGACTGGTGAGCAGGTCAGTCACTACCATGTGGACCTGAAACGTCGAAAGGAGGACCAACTGAACCAATGGATCCAGGAGGCCCGTCATATGCCCAATGCCCCACTACTGTGTAAGTATCCATGTGCTTAAGTATGTAAGAAATGCTATCCTAGCCTATAGTATGGATATGTATGTTCCAATATCCCTTCATTTATATTACAGCTGCAGGTGTTCGTTCTGTGAATCGGCAAGCCTATGCTGATAGGCTGTTAAGGCTGTGCCACTAGACAGGTTAGTAATTATTCAGCTGGTATTATTATAGAATATAAGTGAGACAGCCTGTAAAAGAGTTCAGTGTTGCAACCCAGTAATAAAGGTTAAATAAGCCTAGAATAAAGCTTCTGTTAGTATTCTAAGATCAGATAAGTGATGCAGTCTGGAAAAGAGTATTGTAATCCATTAATAAAGAGTAAACAAGTCCCAAATAGAGTTTCCACCTGTATTGTAATATCAGATAACTGCTTCAGCCTGAAAATGAGTGTTCTAATCCATCAATAAAGGACAGACGAGTCTTGAATACATCCTTGTATATACTGTCATATGAAATAAGTGAGTCAGCTGGAAAGGATTGTTGTAAGCCAGTAATAAATGTTAATAAAGCCTGGAATTAAGTACCATCCTGAAATGTAAATATAAAATAAGTGAGAGAGTGTGAGAAAGAATTTGAAGCTACCAATAAAGGTGTAAGAAGCCTGGAATAAAGGTATACTGCATGCACTACATAATTAAATGAATGAGACAGCCACAACCAAAGAGTGAAATGTTTTTAATAAAGTACAATACCTGGACTGTGTCTGTCCCACATTTTGGATATGTTGTTGTACCCTTGCATTATGGAGATAGTATAGTTGTATGAAATGCTGAACATCCACAGTTGTCTAGGTCCATATAAACTGGCTGATGGGAATGCCAGTATCTCAGAGGAATATTTATAGTCCTCAACTGTTTCATGTATAGTATGTACATGTTAATCTGGGACATGAGCAGCTTGTGCTTGTGATCCCACAAATGTCAGTGTGTTGCTAGAACTGTACGTAACTGCTCAAATGTAGCAGGATACTTTACCTGAACACAGCCAGATATGAACATATATGAATACTAATGGAATGTATATTAATGTAGCAGTAACATCTCCATCACCAACATTTCTAAGGTTACATACAGAGAACTGTACTAATACATGTAGGGGATATATATCTGCAGCTAGTAGGAATGTACAATATACGTATAGGTATTTTAAGTTGTTAATGTAATATTTTACCATCCTATGTTATGTTCACAAATGATGCCATTCCACACCAAACTGGGTATGTCTATTCACAATTAATTCATATGGACATTTGTCCTGTTGGTTTATACATATCTGCATGTACGTTGATGCATGTGCCCTGTTCACATATCCAAACCTGATGGTCCGTTGCTACCAATCAACCCTGCATGCTGTTGGAATGTCCACTGTTGTTCTAAATATGCATGTGTTATGCTTGCTGTTCAGCGTTTGGAATTCATGTGTGTTTGGTTAATGGGAATACTAATGCATGCTGTTACAACTAATTTGGAATGGTGTTGTTTGTTACTAACCCAAAATGCCATTAAATACTGCTAAACATAGGACAACAGGGAAGGCGGATCCCAGCGGACCCACCTCTCTCACCTCAGCTGGCGATTGCACCTGGCACCAGTGCCCAGCCCGGGACCTCCTCCTCTGGTGGCCCTGTGCCACCTTCAGGTGGAAGCGCTGCAGGGGATGGGCCTCGCTCCCACTCTGCAAGTGTGGCCGGAGGAGAGCCTCCACTCACCCTCCAAAGGGTCCGGGCTGTGATGCCTAGTGAGATCATGCGTTCCATGACTGATCCCCTACGCCAGCTTGAGGCGAGAGTGGCGCAACTCATGGGTGTGCCTGCCCCTCCTATCCAGCCCCCAGCACAGCCTCAGCCTGGGCTGTGAAGGCACAGTGGTAACTGCCATGGGTGAGTATCTCAGTTCCACTGTTGCCATCTGTTGTCTCATGGGCTTGCGATATCCAAGCATCCGTCCCCGTCAATTATGTGTACCCACCACATGTGTCATACTCCGCCCCTGTATGCATCTTGTTTGTCTTGTCTGTTAACCTCCCCAACCCACCTCCCTCAATATTCCTACTTCCTTTACCTCACATTCCACTGCTACCTGAAAAAAAAATAAAAAAGGGCAATCTGTGCCCGCAAAAAAATTACGCCCCATACATAGCTGCCCATTTCGCACACATGTCTGCGGGACATGTAAACTGATAATTACAATTGGCTGTACAACATACTTTGTTGTCCTCACTCCTCTTTCAGGGGTGGAAGGTTTCAAATTTCACTCTAAATTTCTAACATATACACAGCTGTTGCTGGTAAAGAATTGGGCAGCTATGGGCCTTCCTTACATCCTTCCTACACATCCCGAGCTTGTTTTCCTACTGTCCTACCCTCTTTGTACCCCCTTTTTCACCACTTTCCTATTTCCCCATTTTCTTTTCTTTAAAAGAAATTAGCGCAGGTGTTTGCGGGAGTAAGCACTTTTAAGGAGTAGTCAGCGGGTGTGCGCTTGTGTGCACTTAGCTAAGTGTAGATAAGTGTAGCTAAGCATCACGCAAACCCACTTAAAAGTGCCTTAGTCACTCTGTATGACAAGGCCTGTAGTCTGCTCATCAGCAAAATAAAATACCCCTGTCAGTCTTGAACCCCAGACCTTGGACACACTAGACTGCATGAATTACCACTGAGCCACAGCAGATATACAATACATTGTTGCTGTAATAAATATGTCATGCATTACTATGAGGGAATGTAAAGGGAAAATAGGAATGCCATAACACAAATCTGGTACTGTGGGCCTTAACCAGCAGGTGTTGTTGAATTGCATGACATGACTGTGAAAATAGAATCAGCCATGCTAGTAGGGAATAAGGTTGCAGTAGCAGCTTACAAACCCCACACAGTATCAGGGCAGGATAAACACTGGCATATTTGCATAGATCACAAGCCAGACCTCCCAACAGTGACTGCTCTACAGTGATGACCCTGATTTGTAAACAAATGTTAGCTGTGCCACTCTGAATCCCTGTGAAATGTACTAACAGTAGGCAGAAAGGTGTTGAATCTCACTTAATAACAAATGTCAATAAGTGAGAGTAGACACCGCTTGCACGTCAGAAAAGCTGTAGTAATAGAAATGCTCTGAATCACCCAAAGTCTGAACTGCAAAATGTCTGAACTATATGACAGGTGTATCCCAGTTATATGTACCTTTCCCTGAGGCTGTTCAAATATATACGTGAGAGTATCTGAGGCCTGGAAGAATCAGAAACACACAGGCATATCAGCTTGTCTGCTGTTACACACTCTGCAAATAGCTGTAGAATGAATCCCACAAGCATGCCCTTATGTAGAAGTACAACACAGAAATAGTAAAGGATGTAGCCATGTACTGCTAGCAGCCACCTGTGACAATGCCATTGTTCAGGTGCTGAAAAGACTGCTGTGGTGCACAGTCAAAGAATACTAGGCTGACCTCTGTCTACCATCTGGATATATCCACAGGTGGGAGCTACTCAGACAGACTACAAGCCTTCATAGACTTACAGGTACACAGCAACTCTGCATGTTCAGTAAGATAAACATCACACGATAATAAATAATGCACACTGCAGTTCTGCACCCCTACCCAAAGGTACTGTATACCCATGTAGTCAGGCACAACCAAGGGTGTAGGTAGGCATACACAGTACAGAAATATGTCCAGTCATCCTGAACAGACTGTGCTAATGCCAACACAAACCACAAACTGTTCAGATGTGAGTAACATTCTAATGACAGCATAGCAGTTCACAAACAGTGCATGTGCCTGATATTCATAATTGGTAGTACAACATACTTACATGTCCTTGGCACTCTCTCTGGGGTGGAAGGTTTCAAATATCCCACCTATTGTATTGCATATGCACAGCTGTTGCTGGTAAAGAAATGGGCAGCTATGGACCTTCTCCACACCCATTGTGTACATCCCAAGCTAGTTTCCCTACTGTCCTCCCCTCTTTGTGGCCCCTTTATCACTACATTCATATCTCCCCATTTACTTTTCTGTCAAAGACATGAGTGCGGGGGTTAGCAGGAGTGAGCACTTGTAAACAGTAGTAAGCGGGTTTGCACCAGTGTGCGCATGTATGCGCCTAGCTAAGCTTTGCTAGGATATGATAAGCTATGCCAAGATTAGCTTACTATTGCTAACATAAAATAAGCTAAGCTAAGCTTAGCTTAGTATTGCTAAAATACAATAAGCTAAGCTAGGCTAAGCACTGCTTAGCATCGCTAAGCGTCGCGCAAACCTGCGCCAACTCGCTTACAACTGCTGAAAAGTGCGTTTGTCACTCTGTATGACAAGGCCCTTGTATTGCTCAGCAGCAAAATAAAATACCCTTGTCAGTCTCAAACCCCACACCTTGGACTCACCAGTCTGCATGAAGTACCACTAAGCCACAGCAGATATATAGCAACTTGGTGCTGAAAGAAATATAACATGCATTACAAGGAGTGCATGTAAAGGGAAAATAGGAAAGCCATAGGAATACATTGCAATAAAGAAATATAACATGCATTACAAGGAGTGAATGTAAAGGGAAAATAGGAAAGCCATAGGAATACATTGCAATAAAGAAATATAACATGCATTACAAGGAATGAATGTAAAGGTAAATAGGAAAGCCATAGGAATACATTGCAATAACTACTGCTGTATGCCAGTTAATGCCATAATTTCAAAAGAAAGTAAATACTCCCATATATCCAGTGTTAGCATTAGGAGGTGTGAGTAAACTTATACACTGACAAGAGTGTACTGGAAGAAGCAACAGTCAGGTTTCAGTACAACATGCATTTCACTTGCTACAACCCAGCTTCAGATATGAGACATATACCAACCTTCTGACTGACACAACAGTGTCCACAGCAAACAAGCATGGTCCCCACCTTGCAAAACTGAAAGGCCTACGCCTACCTAACCTATCATTTTATAGCAGTGTCCTGAAATCACAGTGAGAACTGCAATTACCACACAGCAGGCTGCATGCAATTACTAAATGGTGGGCACCAATTGGTGCAGAGGCCATCACATGCACATGTGCAGATACCTACAAAAGCAGCTTGTACCTGCTGTCCACACATGCAATAATATCATTGCAGGAACTGGAGAGAGAGAGAGAGAGAGAGAGCAAGTGAGAGGGACAGACAGACAAACAGTTGGAGAGACCAAACCAAAAAAAAAAACAGAGGCGGTTGGAGACACCAACCAACCAAAACAAAAATTAAAACAAACAGAGGCAGTGGAGGACACCGATCTAAATAAATAAAAATAAAAAACATCAACAGGTACAACAGACTGAGGTGAGACATACAAAGGTAAGGTATGTAACACAGATGTATTTGCTGGCATCCGAATGATGTGTCTGAAGGGTACTCTACATTCTGTGAACACTCCTTATGTGTTAGCAGTCCGTATCTATATGTATATGCAGATGTGCATAGGGCAAGGGACATACTGCAACTGCTAGTGAAGGCTGGACATATATATGTATTTGAAGGTTGCTATGTGCACATATCTATGTAGATTGTAGTGTGTGGCATTGAAAACAGCAAGCAGTGCAGGTATATGTCATGTGGTGGTTAAATGCTGTGGGACTGAGTTACAGCCAGTGAGGTCTGCTATGGCTATACGGCCTGAGGATAGTGAAATGCATTCTGCACAACACTGTGCAATATTATTACATAATCGTATGTCTCACAACTGTTCCATAACTGATATTCCCACCATGAAAGGTGGCCAGTATATCTGCATATATGTGCATGTATATGTATAACAGTGGCTGTTTACAAGTATGTGTGTATATATATATATATATATATATATATATATATATATATATATATATATATATATATATATATATATATATATATATGTACATATATATATATATATATATATATATATATATATGTATATATATATATATATATACATACATATCTATGTGTATACACACACACACACATATATATATATATATATATATATATATATATATATGTATATATATATATATATATATATAGATAGATAGATAGATAGATATAGCTATATGTATATATATAGATATATGCATATATACATATACAGATATATATAGATTATATAGATATGTAGCTATATAGATATATAGATATATACATATATAGCTATATAAAGATATATACATATATAGAGATATATAAATATATACAGATATATATGGGTATCTCTGGATATATATAGATATGTACATATATATATATATATATACACATATATGTATATAGATATATATATAGATATGTATATATAGAGTGATATATAAATGTATATGTATATAAATATAACAAATCCTTTGTGCCAAACAGTTTTAAAAGACCAGAAGTCTTCTGGTCTTTTAAAACTTTTTGGCGCAAAGGATTTGTTTGTTTTTCTGAAGAAGCTACTGTTTATCTCAGTAGCGAAAACGCTTTTTGTCTCACAAATAAAATTGCGTTCAAGGAACCTTATGGATTATTTGGGCTTTCAGACTCCTGAACACCTTTATTTTTATTAGTTTTGTTTCTTGCCTTCCTTTTCGTTTATATATATATATATATATATATATATATATATATATATATATAGTGAGAGAGGGAGACACAGGGTCAGACGTATTGCAACAGGTGCCTGGTGATCAAGGCATGGACTGAGCACCAGTGTTGATACTGCAGTGCCATACCCCATTCCAAAACACTTTACCCACTAACTACCAGATAGATGGTTGCCTAACTAACACTGAAGGTGTCAGAAAGGAACATGGGACACAGGTGGACAGTATCCTCCCCTTTGAGATTCACAGATATTCCTCTGACAGATGAACAGATGCTATATATGGCAGTTAACTGATATCTGTACTGTATTATGTTAAGTGTGCCACATGACTTGCTCACACATATCGTTTACTTGTCTTCTAGGCTAATGGCTCATCACAGGAACCACTGCTACACAGCTGCAGAGGAACAGGAAATCCACCACAGCCTGGTACAGCACTATACCCTGCTGTTTTCAAGGGCCAGCCAGCACAAGCAGGAGCGTACTGCACTGTGGCAAGAACTTGTTCGTCGGGTAAATGACATAGGCATGCATAACCAGACATATGAGCAGGTATGCCATCACTACAGTGATTTAATCAGACATGTCCAGCGGCGTGTGTCTGATATCCACTGACAACAGCTTGCCACAGGTGGTGGGGTGGCCATGCATCCCCCCTCACCAGAGTGGAGGAACTGCTGCTAAGTGTGGTGGCCCCTGGCCTACAGCAACAACAACATCACACATGTGTCATCATGGAGGCCGGAGCCACCCAGCATAGTGACATGAAGCATGCAGGTAACATGCCCTAGCTGTAGACTACTGTTACCTGTATTGTTAGATTATGCATGTGTGACATGTGTACTGTGTTTAGCAGTTGTGCTGCCTATTGTGTGCAATACTGATAATTTTAATAGTATCTGTACACCTATGCCTGTTGTTCAACTGTAGTTTAGCACACTCACAGTAGCAATGCCACAGGTGTAGCCACTGAAAAACTGTGTCATATTCTTGCAGGTCCCTCTGGTGTGACATCAGGGCAGATGTTACATGCTGGTGAGTGTAACACTTTAAACTTGGTATTGAACTGTGCATGTCATAGGTGAGGTGTAGGCCATGTACACATAACAAACCTACGCATAATGCATGCTGTGCATGTTTGCTGTGAGACGTGAAACATCTCAGTAATGTCAGTAGCTGCCTCATTCATATGTAGTGCACAGAGCATCAGACACAAATGTGGCAACACTGTACTGCACATTGGATAGGCATAGTTGACACACATGTACACAACATAACACGTTTGTCATACGCAGTACACCTCAACATGCTACACATAGTGTAACCGGACACCCGCTGGCAGGTCACACTTCAGTATCCCACATGTCATCCACACACCACACATACCATACCTTAGGGGTAGGGGCCTAGCATGGGGCTGTGCAACACTCCTCAACACATAACACAGTCATGTTAGGCAATGCTCCCTATTGGACACCTCACACACCCTTGTGCAAAGTGGCTTTGTAATTGTGAACTTAGCCACGGCACTGCGGTTCAGGTACAGATTGCTAGGCGGTGGTCTAGCACACTTTAGTGGCCTTGAGTGACCACATGATGCATGATGGTGATGGCTAATGGTACTACACCACATACTGTTACAATGGCCATGTCCAGGATTGGTATCCCATCACGTATACATGCACCACCCATCCCATGTGTGTACATAGCATGCATGTGCTACACCTGTGTCCACAATTATCTGCTACAGACACTGACACTGCAATCAGACATGGAAATCCATGTGACACACAGATAACACACGCAGCCGTGGTATGTATACCTGTGTGTGATGGTGCATAGGACATTGCAGAGCTTATAATACTTGCACAGAAATGTCGTGTCCTTGTACACATTGTGTTCCAGGGTGTAGGCAATCACTGAACATGTACACGCATGCAGCACAGCCACGTACACTGTCATCAACTATGGCTGTCTACACTCACACTGCATGGACTTGAGCAACACTTATTCTGCATGCTGACACGTGTGTGTGACTGTTTGCCTTGTGATACTGTCACCCACCTTCAACCAGTATTGAGTATGATTTGAAAGTCTGTTGTGTGTGTGTGTATCTGCTGTAGTGAGGAGTGTGCATGTGTTCCTGTGTGCATGTGTTCCTGTGTGCCTGTGTGCCTGTGTGCCTGCGTGCCGGCGTTCATGTGTTCATGTGTGCATGTGTGCATGTGTGCATGTGTTCATGTGTGCATGTGTGTATGTGTTCATGTGTGCATGTGTGCATGTGTTCATGTGTGCATGTGTGCATATGTGCATGTGCAGACCGTAACGTGTGTTTCCTGTCTTCCTCTCACAGGTGCTGAGGTAGGGCTTGGCAAAAGCAGCAGGCAACCTGAAGCCACTGCCACGGATAGTGGTGATGATGAAACATGTATTTTGGCACAGGAAGATTTGACAGGGTCTGTCATTGTTCCACCAATCGACAGTACACAGCGTTCAACCCCATCTATGCGCACACTCATACTGCCATTACATCCCTCACCACCAATGGCCATAGGGGTGGGACAGCATATAGTTGGCATTGACCAGGAGAGTGTGGTACCCATGGCCCGTGCATCCTCTCACAGCAGCCATAGCCGTAGACCCGCAATGGTACCACATAGGCGGAGGTCCAGGTGTTCTCTGGGGAGCATCACTGGACGTATTTCCCCTGGCAGGCGTGCCCTCACAGGTCTTATGATGACCACTATGTTCTGGGCTGTAATGCAGGCTCAGGCATGTATGGAATGGTACACCAGGCAGGGACTTAGGGCGCAGAGGGAACATAACACTGCTATCAATGACAGCATCCGTGATCTTGCCAGTGCCATCCGGACATACACCGAGGTCATTGATAGACATTGGGTGGAGACAATAGATGCCCTCCACAACATGACTTCCTCAAGCCAGGACCGTGCAGGATGGTTGCAACATTGACGCGGACGCATGCCAGCAACAGCAACAGTTGGCAGTGGTCGGGGACAGCCCGCAGCTCACAGCCGCTCCCGTAGTGGCAGTACCAGCCCCAGCAATGCTGAGGCTGGCCTGTTCATTGTCCATCCCAGTAGACCACATGCATATGGCTCTGACCAGTCCCAGCAGGGACATGGGTCCAGGCATCATACTTCTGCCTCTGATGACACTACCCAGTCAGGGTTAGTACCCGATACCATCCGTAGCACCCCTGCCAGGCACAGGTACTGTGTCTTTGGCCGGAGACAGTGATCTGTACAGCCAAGCAGGTACAGTCTGTGGCTGTCCCACAAACCACCGTATATGGCAGCCACATTGTGGAGCTGTGTGCATGCAGACACACACACACATTAAGCAAACAACTAGGGCTCACACATACACACACATTACATCAACATTGGCCCATGCTGTACTATTGTACCACACACACACACACACACACACACACACACACACACACACACACACACACACACACACACAGACATGTCGATTGGATAGGTCAATGTCAGGCTCTGGCAAACAACAAAATGCCCTGTGCATATGATGATACCTGTGCCTCCTCCTGTCATCTGCATTATCAATGAAGGGACAGGCTAACATGGTGCTGATGCATAGGGTGACACTATAGCAGTGTTGCAATAATAGCGAGTTGTCAACAAGGAAGTCTAACTACATCCTTGTAGGTATACCTGAGCAGACATTATGCATCAGAGCTCTGTTTGTCAATGTAGCATTGTTTACACCACTGTTAGGTCTGAGTATGTATTATCCACCCATGTGCCACTTGGCTGATGTGTGATGTGTTGCCAGCATGTGTTAGCGAGTGGACAGTACGTGTGTGATGTGTGCAGTACAGATTAGCAAGTGTACATCTGTGAACATGGTGGGTGCACACTGTCTGGATGTACGTGCATAGTGGACACATGGGACATGTGGCATACCCTGTCGTACACATTATTAACATCCCATTGCATCTTTCAATGGTCAGTATGCATTCTACTACAGTTATGCACTAACATGAGTAGACGTGTGTATGACATGGGTTGACACCATGCTGCGGGTGACACTGTTAATATCAGTCAATGATTTGCAGTCTGGTAGTATACACAACCTCAACAGCATGACTATAAGCAATCATTAGATGATGTCCTGACAATTGACACACAGTAGTAGGGAACCCAGTATCAATTGGATCCTTCCAGTGCTACACTATAACACTAACCAGTGGTGATGACCGCCACCCATTACTGTGACCACATCTGTGTGTCATATAGCTCCCTTAGGTACATGCAGACACACTAGGGATGTGTCCATCCAAATCTGGGAATGCATGGAATGGCCGACAATGCATTCCCTGGATGGGACGCATATCCTACACAAGGGTATCAAACAGACAGATACCTGTTGTGTGATACATGCTGTATAGCAGTAAGCCGACTATGGCATAGTCATCCTCATGTACTATAGATAGTATCCCGTCAGTACCACACCGGTGGTAGCCCTCAACATGTATGTCGGGTACCATTGTGTACATACAGACCCATGTTATGTCATGTGTCCCTTCGTATCCACATATCTACAGGTATTGTGGAGTCCCAAGGTGTATCACAGACATTAGAGGCCTGAATGCATATCCACAAGGCAGTCATACACCTATAAAGACTGCCCATTCTTGGCAGACTTTGTTGTGTATGACCATGTCTGACATATACCCCAGCCATATACCCTCACTCACACTACTCTTCAGTAACTGTCATGGGTGTGTGTGCCACAGATGACCTTGGTCACAGAACATGACAGTTGATGGCCATGTCACATACATACATATGTGACCTATGATCTGAGTAGCAGCGGCACAACCTGTCAATGGAAACAAATGTATTCATGAAGTATGCAGCCTTCACATCTATGTACTGATTGAGGGGACATGGACACATATATATTTGCCACGCAAATACCTGATGTCTGCAACGCACTTACTGTTGCCATCATACTATGTTATACCATAGTAAAAGCAAAACCCACACCGTTTTGGCCAACAGTGACACACACACAGTCAGCATTTGTAGGATTCAAACCCCTACCTAACAATGTTATGATACTAGAAAGTGACGCATTAACATGGCGAGCTATTTGCTTTACTGACTGGTTCACTTTCTCCTGCTGTATTTGTAGGATGGTGACATCATCAGACTTTCCAAAGAGGAATGTACATCTTCTAGTGTGTTTTCACAGGCTCCAAAAAGGCAACTTCTTTCAAAGACAACTGCACACATACACACACAGTCAGTGTTTGCAGGATTCAAACCCCTACCTACCTATGTTATGATACTCAAGAAAGACGCATTAGCACGGCACGCTATTTGTTTCACTGGCTAGTTTCTCTTCTCCTGCTGTATTTCTAGGATGGTGACATCATTAGTCTTTCCAAAGAGGAATGTACATCTTCTAGTGTGTTTTCCCAGTCTCCAAAAAAGGCAATGCTTTCAAAGACAATTGCACACATCCCCCCACACACACACACAATCAGCATTTGTAGGATTCAAACCCCTACTTACCTATGCTATGATACTAGAGAGAGATGCATTAGCACGGCATGCTATTTGTTTTACTGGCTGGTTTCTCTTCTCCTGCTATATTTATAGGATGGTGACATCATCACACTGGACATGATGATGTGTGTACATTTTGTTTTATGCCATTCCAGGAATGGTCCATGTGGGTCAGCAGGTGTCAACAGCTTGAACATGATCTCAGTATCCTTACCTTGTGTGATCTATCTGTGGACATTCCGTCATATGTCAACACATATTTATGCACAGCTTCTTGGTTTTGTGGCTACTACATGTGTCTGGGATGTTGATAAAGGGCTATTCAAAGTCTATGTGACACATGTGTAGATGTGTTCATTGATGTATGTCCTGGGTGGCTGTCTTGCAAACAGTGTAGCATGTTTGGGAACCATGATCCGCACATGAACATACCACAGTTGGTAGGGTTGTGTGTGTGTCAGCTTCCAATAGCTCTGTTTATGACTGAAACCATGATGGACTCCATGACCTTGCAAATCAGACCTCATAGGTCTACTGGCCTTGACTTCCCATGGTGTGTTGTGCACCAACACTTGTGGGGAGTGCCATATGTAGCTGTGACACATTCAATGGTTCCACATCCCGTGTAGGGGGTGCGACTCAGCTAACTGTTCAGGTGCATGATCTGTTTGTTCTGTAGCTTGTGCATGACACATATTGGGAATCAATGTATTCCACCTGCTGCCATGCTTTTGGCAGTGGGGGTAGCTGCTCATCCATTCCACATGTGATATCTCCTGGTATAATGATGTGGACTATTGTCAGTGGGGTATGGGTATGTACATATGGGCCTGTCTGTCATGATGTCGGCATTGACACTCAGGTACAGTTGGCCCTGACTCAGGACATATATGTGTGTACATTGATATTTATGACATAGCTGAAGGAGGTGCCATGATTCAGTCTGGACTCCTTCTCAGCTCCTCTTTACAACACACCAACGAACATGAGCACTAATCTCTGTTATACACTTTTACACGCTTAACACCCTACTGATCCTTTGTGATCAGGCTACAGAGTATGTCATGATAATATCCTGGCATGTCCAGGGGTCGGTTTTGTGTGTACTCTTCAGTCCAGCTGATGGATATTGTGATATTGACACAATGTCACATCTGCCTCATGTACACAGACAACCCTCTCCTCCTCCCGACAAACTCAGATATATGTGTGAGATGCACCTATATAGACATACAGGGAGCTGAAGTCTCTCGACCCATGACTGGCACAGTGTATCAGGTGGTGAAGGTAACCACACACACCACATATCAGTCTCACATATCCTCTAGCAACAGCACTTAAACCACATTAGCACACATTGACATACTCAAATGCTGTAAATGTACTCTACCTAAGCAGCAGAGGCCTCCAAAGCAGACACACACATACCTGCTACCTCACTACGATACCCACATATCACTAAGTTCACAATGTCTGTGTACCACACAGTCACTGCCCTTTGGGCTAAACAACACACCTAAAAAACTTGTAATAGGCGACATTTATGTTCAGACACACTGACGTACCACTCACCAGCCCTGACAAGGGAATAGTCACTTTGGGCTGTCTGTTGGGTGCCAGGATCTGCCACATAACACAGGCAGTCAGGTCACTCCAAATCAAGTACAAGGCTGGCACCATCATTGTCCATGCTGGTGTGTGTCACCTCAGACATTACTCCCTGGACCACATGACATGATACATGGAGGTACACTCTGTTGCCCAGGCCAGTATGACCCTGACCTTGTCTAGCATCTTACACCCACCAATTATGATGCCACAGTATACGGACACACATATCACATTTAACAGTTGGCTAACAAATTTGTTTCATTCATGGGGATACAGTGTCTGTCAGCGTATGGTGACATGCTCAACATGCCATGTAGCTTCACTATGGACAGCTTGCACCTGTCACCCTTGGACTTTGGTATGCTGGCTAAAGCTCATGCTACCACCAGAGTGCCTTTTTTACGCAGAACTCAGAAGACAAACCCACCTCCATAGACATTACAGGTTAAATGAAACTAAGGGTAATGCTGCTCAACAACAGTTGTGTTAACCTCATATTGTGGCCACTCAGGACTCTCCTCAGTATGGAGGAGAGCAATATCTGTGCACTGACAGACACCTGGTTCAGGATCGCTTATGCACACCAGCACTAACAGGTTATGTTCCATACCATGCTGTCTGACAATAAGACTTGGAACAGACAACACAACTAGGGGGAGTATCCATATACATCACAGATACACACACCTCCAGGTTAGTAGCACTGCACAAAGCATCGCAGACCATACATAGACAACTACCATTGTGCAATACTGCCTTTCAGTTTGTTGCCTGTTACAGAACACACTCCCAAACTCAGGAACCACACTCGGCTTTTGTGGGAACTATGGAGAATATGCAGGTCTCCACAGACACCATTATATTGTGTGACTTCATATACACACATATTGACTGGGGATACTACTCAAGCCCTGACAACCTCACCCAACAGTCACTACAATTTGTGGACTCATATGCTTTGGCACAACCAGTCAGCACAGCCACAAGGGGGAATACATATTGGACCTGCTCATCACCAATGTGGGGACTCTATGTTCCACACCAGCAATATACCCCTCATTGGTAAGGTCAGAACATACATGTATCTCACAGGACATACATATACCCTCCACACACCCATCCTGGGTAATCCTGGTGAACTTCTCATGAGCCATCTCACTTCACTGTGGCAAGGTGGTATCCTTCAGAGATCCTGAGACAGTGGCATATACGGCTCACACTGCTGTATCCTTTACATACACATTCTATGGACACCTAGTGGACTGCATGGATTGTGCTCTCCAAATTAACAACAAGACCCACTACTACAATGGCAGGGGACCTGTCTGGTAGACCCCAGCCATTAATAAGCTGTACAACATCAAGAGGATGCTACTACATGATAGAGCACAATCCCAGACAGGGAAGGCATCTGTGATCTGTACTAGCAGACAGCTACAATCACTCATGGACTTTTCTAAGGGCCGCTTCTACCAGACAATTGCACCTGACACATAGGACCATCACACGGCCTTCTTCAGTTATGTCAGGAACCTGGGTGGACACTCACTGATATGCTGTGAGTTACTGCATACTGACTAAACCTACCCTGAACCCACTGGCATTGCCTACATCTTGGCAAACAGGTTCAGTGCAGATGTCTCCCACCCAACCCCCTAAGGAGAAACTATCCATCCCAACGGAGTATAACCTCCCTGACATCACACAGTAACAGGTGAGTGCTGCCCTCCCCATAGCGTACATCACAGTATCAATGTGACCAGATGGTGTCCCAGTCTGCATCATACATGAGCATCATGACAAACGCAACCCTCACATTACATCACTGTTCAATATCGGAGTTACCATAGGATATGTACCCAATGAATGGCATACTGCAACAGTGGTCCTGCTCCACAGAGTTGGTGCCACAACGGACCACAGACAATATTGCCCTATAAGCCTATGTGGTCTGTTCTGCAAAGCTATGGAGCATATTGTCATAGGACTCCTACACATAGACATCGGGAACCTACAGACATTGTGTCCTACTCATTTCAGCATTGTTGTGGCCAGATTTTGCCTCTTGAACCTGTAGGTATTCTTTAAATGGCTAACAGGTCCATTGACACAGGGACAGCTATCCACACAGCCTACCTGAACCTTGCAAAAACATTCAACACAATAACCCACTGGGCAATTATGCATAGGCTCACCAGCGTCAATTTGGACACATATCTCACACAATGGATTGATACCTAGATCAGGGATAGCACCCACATGGTGAGGATTGCAGGTGCCACGTCTGACTATACACCAGTTACACATGGCATCACACACAGCTTGGTCCTGGGATCTCTCTTGTTCAGTATATATTTGTCTTACATACAGGCTATTACAGGGGGAATATGGCTGATCATGTTTGCACTTGACTGCAAACTGGGTGCCATTATCAACTCTCTAGCTGCCACATGCATAGTCAATCAGGGTCTCACAAAGATGGATGACTGGTGCCTGAGCCATGACCTACAGCTAAATGCCATTAGTTGCATAGTCATCCCCTTTGGGAGTAACAACATGCCCACAAATTACCACTTAGGTAGTACTCCATTACATACGGTAGGAGTTGTTAGGGGTTTGGGAACATCACTTGTTCGTACAGTCACCTTTGACATTCATGTTGCCAAAGTGGTTGGACACACCTTCTATGTGGGCCACCTTATCCCATATGGTTTCACATCTAGATCGAGTGAGGTCATTGTGTCCCTATACTCATCACATCCATGCTTGGTTACAATGCCACATTTGGGGTGTACCTTACCTGACACCTGCAGCAACTGTACTGGCCATGGACGGTCCTCACCAAGCAGATCTAGGGACTCACACAGATGCCCTGTATAGTTCAGATGCAGTAACTCCAGCTCTACTCAGTTGCTTACCACCTACTCCGATATGATGTGTGCCTGTTGTTTACAGCTATACCCAAACCAGTATTACTGGAGATGCTCCAGCTCAGGATATCCAACTCCCTTGGGGCTACACACTGCAGGGAGGTATACCTCAGCACAGATGTTAATAGGACATTGTGGAGGGACAAATTCTTATCCCAGAGGCTCCACTCACTACAGAATGTAATCCCAGTTTCACATAGGCAGAGCCACCCACTGACCACCTACTGGAGACATCTTGATGACTGTATGGGTGATTGTATATTTACCCCTGGGATATCCTCTGTGTCCCTGCTAGACAGAGACACACTAGCATAAACGTACATGGGCTATCATGTGTGACCTACTATTCACACACACAGTGTAGTAATGTGACAGGGTTGCGAATGCCAAACACACTCTGGCTAGGTTTGCACATGCCCTAGGGCAGATAGCCTAGTATCGACCTCTGAACCTATGCTTATGTTCATGATGCACAATGTTTATTGCTGATACTGTTTGCAGGTCTTTATCATCTTTGCTTTACCAGTTTCCATGAAGAACTTTAGTATCTGCAGAATATATTTGATTATGTCAGGGTTCCACTATATTATAGATGTGCCTGTTGTCATATAACTGTGTGCACAGGGCGGATTGCTGTATAATGACAGGTTCCTGGGTTAACACATGCAACTGCCAGATATGCGTGGCCCACTGCTGTACTCAGACATAGCCTAAGTGTGTGAGCATGCCCAGTTCTGACATTACATGTTTTGTTGCCTGACATTTGTCTAATTTATTCGTGTGTGTGAGCATGCCCAGTGTGAACCTTCAGTATGTTGCTATCTGAGGTCCACTACATTTGCTGATGTGTTTGAACATGACCAATATTAACATTTATACTGTGTGTGTTGGAAGTCAGGTTCTGTTCTCACTGCAGGACTCACCTTTGTGTCATAACACAACAAGGATTATGCTGTGCCTGCAGTGTTTCCATGGAATACTTTGCATAGACTTATCAACATTCCATCATACAGGTGGACCACTGCAATGCTATCATGGTTTAGTGGTTCAGTACTTTGGCTGTCGTGCACAGTATTCTGGGTTCGAGGCCCATCACTGCTTTATATTTTCATACTGAGCAGACCAGACTGCTTAAGGGCCTGTTAAGCAAATATGAGCACATTGGCTTTTATTCAGCTATGCCCTACTTAGACCAGGCTTGTCCGACATTGCTCAATATTCACCAACATTGCTGGACATTGCCCAATATTACTGAACATTGACCGCAGTTGTGCTAGTTGGTGTGTGCGATTTTGTTTGCATATACTACATGGTGGTAATTGCTGTTTAGCACTGCTTTATATTGCCTAACACAAGGCATTCATGCCTTAGGTGGTGCTGCAGGGCTGCCTATGTTGGATGCACATACTTTACTCCCTGCACATGTTTGGAAGCAGGTAGTGTCAGCTTAGGCATCCCTTTTACTTTATGTGCGAGTCGGAGAGGGGTATCATTTCCAGAGTTCCTACTGAACCAGTGTATGTGCTATGCATTGCCTCTTTGCCAAGGCCAAAGCATACTGGGCACGCCTCCTTCTGCCTACTGGGGCAGGCTCAGGTTGTTCCTCCTCTGAGTCACGCTCTGCCTGTGATGGCCTTGGCAATGGTGGAGGGCTGTTTGGCCCAGGCCTATGCTGGTCCTGCTGCAGCTGTTTTTGCAGGATCATATTATGTAGCATGGCACATACCATGGAAATTTGGGTACATGTAGTTGGTGAGTACTGCAAGGCTCCACCAGATGTGTCCATGCACCGGAACCATGACTTGAGCAGCCCAAACACACGCTCGATTACATTACGGGTTTGTGCGTGTGCCTCATTATGGCATTCCTGTTCAGGTGTGTGTGCGTTTCTGATGTGTGTCATCAGCCACGGCTCCAGTGCATAGCCAGCATCCCCCACTAGATGACCATGTGGGATGTCCCCATTGGCAAATGTCTGGTACAGCTGCGTCAGATGCCAGATATGGAAATCATGGTAGTTTCCAGGGCAGCCTGCACACACATTCAGTATTATGCCCTGGGCATCACACATGACCTGGCAGTTGATGGAGGGAAAGCCCTTGCGGTTGAAGTAGACCCTACCCCACTCGCCGGCTGGTGCTTTGATGTGTATGTGCATGCAGTCTATTGCACCCACTACCTCAGGGTATTCCGCTATTTGCTGGAAGAGACACATATTGCTGGCCAATACCTCACGGGAATTGGGGAAATATACATGATCACCGACATGTGCTGACATGGCATCCAGGAACTGGTGTAGTACCCTGGATGCTGATGCCTGTGATATCTCCATCATATCACCAGTTGGTCTCTGGAAGGTACCTGTTGCTAATATTCTTAGGCCAACACATACCTTGGTTTCCACTGGGATGGGTTCCCCTCTGTTGGTTCTGTGTGTGAGGCGTGGTCTGCACAGCTCAACAATTTGCTGCAGGAGGTCTCTGTCCACTCTATAGTGCTCCACTATCTCCAGCTCATGTAGCCCCTGGTAGGTTGCCCAGGGCCTGTACACTCTTCTCCGTCTCCTCACTGTGGGTTGTCCAGCAGCATTTCCATTGTCACCACCCTCAGCATATTGCATATGTCGCATTATAACAGCAATGGCAGCCCCTAACATTTCTTTGTCTCAGTAAAGCTTTTTCAGTTTTCACTTCTATTAGCTTACTGCAGTGTCTGTTATGAGAAACATAATGGGCTGTTGTTGGCAGAGTTTTAAGTGCTAGGCTGGGCTGGGTTAGTGTACTGCCTGTGTATTTGCCTGATTCTGATTGTTTTCACCTGCTAGCTCTGCTAGTACTCCCTGGTAGCTTCCTACTATTTGTTGTGCTTCCTTTTTCCTTTCTGTTTCCTCAGGGGGAAGCCCCGCACACACAAGTGCAAACACGAGCACAGCAGCTAACACCCGCGCACACATGCTTACACGGACTAAAACTTATTCATGTTAAAACGCACGCACACCAGCGCAAGCACACTTAAAACTCTTTACACAGCTTTATGCATGCTTACTCTGGCTTAAAAGCGCACAATCATGCTTACATGCGCGCACTCTGTCTTACTCGGGTTTACATGCGTGCACACATGCGCATGCATGCTCAGCAAGAAACTTTGGTGTTAACCACGGTATACACCTTCCATTTCTTGGCTTTCCCTAGCCTACCTGTTGACACACCTCTTTCCATGATGTCTAACTGACAGCGGACACATGCCACTCTGCTCCAATGAGCTTCACTTCTTTCGAACATACCCCCCTCATGATGTCACCTATATTCTACTCTGTTACTCCCCATATCCTACTCCTACACTCCACTGAATGTGCTCATTTGCTATGTAAACTAGCGATTCACTATCCTAACACTCATTTACATAGGATTGCCTACTAATGCTTGGTTACATGTCTTAGACTGAGCTTCCCCCCTTAGCAACCTCTACTCGGTGGCCATGTTGTCTTCAGCCTGCCATTCCCTTGCATTGTACATTAACAATTTCAATGAAATCCACATTTGTGGGTTATGATTTTTAGTATTCTGTGTTTTAGAGTGCAGCCAGTTTGAGCGGTGTTGCGCTAAGCTTAAACATCGGAAATCTGCGAAAAAAAAATTATTTTTATTTTAATTTTGCATCAGGGAACATTTCCAATGGCTGTATATTTGGCCATTGACATGCTTCCTGCACTGGATGCAACCTTTATTTGGAGCTGTCACGGCTCCTTTTTGTTATTTGCAGAATGGTACTCAGTTGTCAACTGAGTACATTTCTGCAAATAACACTGCTCTTACTTGGACAGGTTCGGGTTTCCTGAATCGCAAATCTACCTCATTTGCATGCCTTTCGCCTGCAATTGAGGTGATTTGCATGTCCCAGCTCTGTCCGTGTAAGAGCCATTTTAGGAGCTCTCTTACACACCCCTACAGACTGTTCCTGGATCACTTGTTGGACATGATAGCTGCATGGAGTCTTACTCTACTCTTAGACTCCGTGTAAGCCATCGTGAATCTGGCCCTATGTTGATATGCATATATAGTCAGCAGATGTTATTCTACATAAATGCTGACTACATAAATGAACAGTTGCGTTGATAAACACACCTACTTAAGGCAAAAATGTGACTACTTGAAGCTATGCCTTACATGAAGAGAAGCAGGGAGACCGATTAAATGCAGAAGGTGCCATGCATGCGTATTACTGTGATTCAAAAAGATAAATGCAAAGGGCCTTATTTGCATACAAAATCCATAAAGGAGACTGAACTTACATGAGTAAGTTTAACATTTGGGATTGCTTGAGTTAGGTAGAAAATTACTTAAGGAAACCTGGATTTTTTTTAAAAGCAAGAGAACATTATGGAAATATATTAAATTAATTTGGAACAGATAAAAATGATGTACAGTTAATAATTTCACTTGTTTTATTCATAAGATGGGCATATTACAAATGCTTTTGTTGAATATTCTAAACTGCCATTTGCAAATAAGAAATCATCACAGCATTAGTTGAAATGATTATTGATCAGTGAAAAATAATTTACTTTGGTGCCTTTTAGTGATTGTGCACACTTGATAGAAATATAGTGATTTACTTCAGAAGTACTGATGTGCCAAGGATGTTTTGTTGGCTCATCATGTGTCTTTGCTGGGAGATTCCTAAGTGTTACTGATAAACGAGAATTGACAATATTATGATTACAAGAATCTGTCAGGGGATAATGTTAGGAAGATGTGTTAACAAAGAGCTTTTTGTACTACAGTAGATTTATTCATGACAGTACAAACATTATTTCAGCACAACTTTACTTGGCTAGATTCTGAATGTGTATATCTTTATGGGGTTGTGTCTGATAACTTTTTTCTTCTGAGGATGGCAGGCATGGTTTCATTGTGTGGTTTAACTGATGATTTTTTTTTTGTGTGTGTATGTGTGCATCAGTCTACAGTAATGATCTAGAACAGGGGATCAAGGCAGGGGAGGGATGACTGAAATTATATTTCCAGGGTCAGCAAGCATCAGTGTGGATCGCAAAGTTGATAGAATAGGCATAACTCCACTTTTTACAAAGAATCTGCAGATGATTCAGAAATTTGATGGTGAATCACAAGTGGACAAAAGAACACTTCATTACCATATGCTATTTTATATAATTTTTCATTTACATCTCATGATGAGTTAATTTGCTTAGGCTTATTCACAACTATTATATGTTAAAGTAAATGGCCTATATGAATTGCAGCCTAGCTGCCCTCATTCACAGATAGTGTGGATACCAGTAATGCATTCACTCAGTGACTAGGAATACTGTCCCTTTTCTTTTTTTGGGTTTTCAACTTTGTCTTGAGCAGGACACCAGTCCAGGAAACTTCCCAGACACCCAAATGGCATAGCTACATTTCTGCATATACAGTAAGAAAAAAAGTACAGGTGTCAGACAAACAACACAAATTAGAGAATTAATTTTATTTCTTCTCTGCAAGACATATTTAACTCTGGAGCACTTATGATCAAAAGCAAATATTTTTTTCTGGGAAACAGTTGTGCAATATGTTGAAAACATTAATAGCTAACAGTCAAACTGAAGGTAAACCACTACCTGCTTAATTAGCTGCTCTGTTAGTAATGCACTCTTTTAATCGGTTAAGCTAATATTGATGGTTCTGTGCTCTGGTTAAAGACATCATTATGATAATCCATCTACTTATGCGTGTTATCATTGCTATAGAAGTAAACAAGGAAGAGAGGTACACATGTATTTAAGTTCACAATTTTAACATTTCTTTTGTTGATGTTTTGAATTTAGTTGATATTTTTCTGCACATAAGTACTGATGATGACTATGGATCACCATTATACTAAAACTGTTTTTTTCTGGAAGACTTCAGTGTAAATCTAATGTTTAATTTCATTCTACAAATGCTGATATGGAGAAAGGCATTCATTTACAATGTACTTATTGGCAGCTTTTGTTAACTACAAGAAATTCCAAAGAAAAATCTGCTGCCCTTCAGTAATAAGCAAAGAACTTCTGGCAGAATACAGGCTAATACAGAGTGCACATGCTACAAGAATAACACACTACAATCCCACATGTTGTTAGATAATGATATATAGTATACAGATTATAATAGCAAAATAAAGCAGATAATTTCTGGAGACAGAGATTTTGAATACAGCAAAGAGCAGTTATGCAAGACTGTAATCAAAAATACTTGAAGTAAATGACTCCACTGACAGGACTGCATATAAATATACACAATCAAGGCATACATGACATAAATCACAAAAGAAAGTGATCAAAGAACACAGTGTACAAAGAGTGAAAAGAAGAAAGCAGGAGTTAAGGCTTTGTTAACCAAATATATCCCACTAGACTTAAATGCTTGTTGTCGTGGTGACCTGGCACAATGTGTTGATTATACGCCTTACTCCGAGTACTCAATGTACAAGTAGGAAACAAACCAAGATCTGCAGGATATAGCTTATATGCAGCTAATTACTACAACCACTAACACATACATATAAGATAAAGATCTCGTCTGACTTATTGAACATATATCAAAGAATGGTGTAATTACTGTGGAAGGAGTTGATAATGAAGACTTGTACCTTCCGCAATTTCTGCAGCTGCCTGCATTATTACTTTGCTCTATTTCATAATTTTACAGCCTGAACACTAAAATCAGTAGAATTAGCACATTGAAACATACAGAGTACTATAGGAATACAAGTAATGCAGAACTATGACCCTGGGATAAAGCAGCAGCCTTGGAATTTCCTACATTAACTCTGATGCCGCATATTACTTAATTTTTATGTTTCAGTAGGTCAGGTCAGCCATATAATACTTAGTCATATTCCTTCAAGTAATTTTATTGACAGGAACTTTAGAAAACAAATATAAATAAAAGAACTAAAATAAAACAAATACAATATAGGTAATCGTGCCTGCTAACATTTCTTACACTAGTAAAATTGTGTGTGTGTGTGTGTGTGTGTGTGTGTGTGTGTGTGTGTGTGTGCGTGTGTGTGTGTGTGTGTGTGTGTGTGCGCGTGTGCACACACACACACACACACACACACACACACACACACACACACACACACACACGCTGATCATATGACTATATATGATTATGGTTCAATAGATCTAAAACAAATTTGATAAAAAAATGGCACATTTGATCTAACACACATTTCACTGAAAATGCCACATATACTAAATATATCTCTAAAAGTTTTTATTATTTTTTTTTTGCAGGGTAAGCAAGCCCCTTGTACCCCCCACTTGGATATCTTCACTCCCTCCACCTTAAATAAAATAGATCCACAGTTGCACAACTGCAGAGAAAATAGAATACTCTTCACACTCTGCCTCACAGCTGGCACACAAACTTCTAGGCATGGAGGTACAACAAAAAATGGGCATTAGCAAGGAACTAATAGCAATCAACATTGATCAGCACTGCAATTCATACTCTATAAAGCAATACCAACAGTCATTACAAAGTTTTCAGTCAAATGTGAATCAATCATTTGAGGTTTAGATTGAATCAGTTTTCATTTAAACATCATACTTTTTGATCAAACGTGGTTTAAAAAAACACTTGTGGTGTACAAATCTCCATGGATGTAAAATGCCTGTTTCCAGATGAAAATGATGATGCCTGAGTAGTGAAATTGGGATTGCCTTCTATTGAAGCAGCCTTGCCTATTAAAATAGGAGTTCTAGTAAATGGAATGCAAGATTAAGTGTTTTTTGTATATATATATATATATATATATATATATATATATATATATATATATATATATATATATACATACACACATATATATATCTATATATATGTATATATATGTATATATATATATATATATATATATAGAGAGAGAGAGAGAGAGAGAGAGAGAATTATAGATATATTAGCATACCACAATAGTTCTCATTACATGAAAAAATACAGGTCACCAAAAATGGTGAATGGTTGCATAAATAATGTTTATAGCACTGTTACAAAAGTCCATTGTAAACAGAGAGATATCTTTTTTAATAGAGTGTTTTTGTTAAGGTTGTATCTGTTTCTTTAATAACAGAAATCTATCTGGCTGCATTAGTGAGGGCAGGTATGCTTACTGAGTTCTTGAATGACATATGCCCAGTCAGAGACTGTTTGCTCTTTGTGAAAGCAAAGTTGTTGTCCAGATCAGTGCACCTGGGAGACAGACTCAACCAAAGTATGGAAAGACCTTTTAGAAGAAGCTGGCAATTGTCATACCAAAGGAATCCAGAAAGAGCTACCAACAGAGTCAGCTTCAATTAATATAAGACTATGTTAAAGGTACTTCGTGTACAATTAGCAGTGGCGGATCCAGGAATTTGCAAGGGGGACGGCGCAGTCAGGTTAGTTGACTACTTGGTGAAAGTGGGACACTAGGTTTGGTGGTTATGAAAAGATTACCTTAAGAAGCTCTGACATCACATGTGGAAAGACATCAATTTACGTTCAGTTGCACATAATTTTGCTGTGGATATGGTAGTAGAAATAGGCAATTCCTGCGCAGCGCATGTACAGATAGTACAAGTATTTTAACAGAATCTAGACTGGTTAGATTAAGTTCAGAACAACCGTTAAACTAGTTTAACACTCGGTTTGTTATCAAAAACTGTCCAAAACCAAAAAAAATAATCTAAAGGTGAACAGTGCCCTGTACCAAATGAGGCAAGCAAAAAGTGTTTTGGTACCTTGCCAACACTGGACAAATCAGAGGAAGTGTAGGGAAATTAAAGTCACAGTCTCTACCCATCTTACTTTTCCTCACTTCAAAACCATACTAAACTCAAAGTGAAAAACAAGAACATTTTCCATTCAGTATGTTACATTACGAGAAACAGCAAGTACTTGAAGTTTGTTTTGGTAGTTCATTGCTACTGCTTTTGTTAGTCGTTAATACGGTAATCGAAAATCTCTTTCAGCATGATGTTTAAAATTACTTGGTCATTAATGATTTCCCTTGTAATTTCACTACTACAACTAAGCTGTCAGGCTCATTACTTACTATATTGATATTGGCACACTTAAAAAGTTAACAGTATGCAACAATATACATTTTCTGTGCAATAAGCAGGGAACTCTAATATTAGCTTTACTGACTGACTGCATTCCTCAAGGATTTACCAGAAACTCAAAACTTTTACAAGAGACAGGGCAAAAATATGTAACAAAACCAGGGACATTCAGCAAAACTCAGGACCAGTTAAGAGGTATGGAAACCACCATTGCCCAGTAACAGTCTTCTCTTAAGGAATTTCTTTGCAAATAAATTCTAGAAGTATGGTGACAGATTATCTTACTTAAGCCATATATAATATTTATGTCAACATACTATGTACAAACCACCAATCTTTTTGTAATACTGTAACACTGTACTATTCACTCTCTAACCACATACAGCATGCCTCCTACACCACATTTGCTATACAACAGAATGGGATTAAAAAGGCGCACTGCAATTCACTTCTAATAATTCATAAAGAATTCTCTAGCTGGAGCCCATATGAATAACTGATGAGTCTGTTTAGAGCACTGCAACACACAAACATAACTTGCTACAATGGCATCACCCTTACTCAGTAGTTCAGCATACAGACAGTACAAATGAATGACAACATGCACTAATCTTTCTGCAAAACATCCCCTATTCTTGTTGCACAATGCAGAAACACTGCATTATTCTCATGTGTCAGTGTACAGTGATGAACCTGATGCAAAGTCAATGCAGTTAATTTTCTGGAAAGTGTGTCTGATGGGTAGATAGTGCTAAGCACAAGTCACTTGCACTCCGTTACAAATTCTGACTGCTAATCATGACATCTGCTTTTCTGTAACTGTCCCTCGAGATTCACTAAAAAATGCTTTTTAAATTTGCCTGCTACCCTATTTGTCATCAGGCATGATTCTGCTACCTAAGACTACTCCTACATGTTTAAACAGATATTGGGCACCCAGGTTGATAGCAACCTGACTTTTGACCACCATGTTGCTTCTGTTGTATGGAAAGCCTTCTACATGGCCCACCTCATAAGTAAGGGCATCTCATCCAGGGACAAGGAGGTCATAATATAACATCTCTGTATTCTTCCCTTATAAGGCCCATTATTGAGTACAACACCCCTTTCGGCATGTACCTAGCAAAGCATATGCAGCAGCTGCAGAAACCACAGAGGTTCCTCACCAGGAGAATCCAGGGCCTCAAACATCTACCATAGACAGATAGGGTAAAAGCCCTATCCCTCTGCTCAGTTTCATACAGACTCCTCAGAGGTGACCTCTGTCTGGCATACAAGGTGATCACGGACCCCACCTTGATGGGACTGCTGCATATCCGCAAGTCAAGCTCCACTTGAGTAACTCACATGCACGGCCTCAACCTGGTCTGTGACATCAACAAGACTTGTTGGTGGTACAGATTTGTGTCCCAGAGACTCCCCATATGTGGAATAGACTCCGTCTCCACATCAAGCAGAGTACCTCTTTACCCCTTTTTAAGTGCAACTGGGATAATTGGATGGAAAACAGAAAAGATACCCCTGGGATTCCACCTGTGTCCCTGTTGGACAGGAGCATCAGTAATGACTTTTCTAAGCATGAGCTAAACTCTTGGGTAGGCTTATAAGGGTCTGAGGGTCAATAGCCTAGTAACTTCCTATGATCCTGTGAATATTCTACCAAATCACTGTATGGAACTGCATTAACATCTTCTGGTTCTTTTTAGGTTAATGTCTGCACAAGTGTAGCATTGTCTAAACCTAATGAAGACATGACATTACTTTTGAATGTATGTGTCTGATTATCTTGCATATTTGAAGGAACTATATTTCTTATTTCCTGCTGCATTTGTTCAAATATTTCATGACTTCACAAATAGATGATGTATCCTACACACTGCATTGGCTAAGTTGTCTCAGCAGCAACGGCCCTCCAGTGACCTCCATTAAAAAAGTTATGGGAACTTCCTTAGTACTCTGGCTAAGATTTCCTCTGGGTCAACATAAAGTTCACCTTGGGTCTACTCAGAAAATAGGTCACAGGGCTAGAGACTAACCCAATCAAACAAAATAATTTTTCTATATTTTTTGTACATCGACTGCTGACTATCAAACCTCTCCTAATTAGATTTGTCTATTTGCCCTCCCCATACTAATGAATTTACCCCAGTACTGTATCAGGGTGAGAGCTGTGTGGAGAGGCCATCATGCAAGCAGATATGAGGGATGTGTGTGCCCTTGCTGGCATCATTGAAATGAGATCACTTGTATGGCCTAACCCCAACACCTGACCAGAGGGACAAACTACCTACATCACTGCAGGAAAGAACAATGCCTTGAATGCATGCTCTTGTGCAGTGACTAATGAAAGCTACCCTTGTACTGCGTGTTAGTGAGCCAAACTCATGCCCCCAGAATATATACATATTCTATGTAACCTCTCCTTGAGTGACTGTGGCTAAACACATCCTGCTTCGCCTTGCCATATCTTCAAGGATGCACATACACATGCAGCCCACCTTCTCTGTCAAGTGCTTGAGCTGCCTATCAAACTAGGGTCACCTGGCCTATAGTCTAGGCATTAGCCCTCTATGTCCTCGAGATAGTGTAGCAAAACAGAAATAAAGAAATAAGAGCTACAGAGACAGCACCATTAGTCTAATCAGCCAACAGAATGGAAAGCATCATTCCTGTTTGTTGAAACAAATAGGCATGTCATTGGTCCCTTTCATTGCAGGCACTATTACATCGTTAGATATCCAGGAATTGAGGAGAATGGCCAGGAGAACAGCTTACATGCACCACTGCAGGTCACGCTGAGCAGCTAGAGCATTGCAACTAAACTAGTGTTGGATTGCTTATTCATGCACACAAGTCTACACAATGCAAAACTGAAAATATTTTAGTGGAAACTATAAACTTGCTCAGAACCATCTCTAATCATTCATTCTGAAGGCAGTTCTACAGATTCTTGTTCAGGCCCCAAAAGCCATGCCTGTGAATGTCAGTAATTAATCTCAACAGAACTACAACAACAATAATAATAATAATAGTAATAGTACCTGCAACACATCTTCATTCCTTGCAAACCAAGAGCAAGCCATATCAGGAAAAAAAGTAGTTTTGCGGGTCCATCATATTGTAAACCTACAAAGCAAATGCTCAACCAGCTGAGATAAACAAATATCATTACAAACAGACTTGACAGCGACACTACCAGTAAACTAGCTGTCAGACAGCAAAGTATTTGATTTGTGTCATATGAACCACCACAGAAATTACATGTTCTTAATACATACGCACTTGTATGGATTCAAGCTCATCAAGTTACTAAGGAAAGACAGATGGAAGTGGCAGTTACACAGTCCCAAACAATTTGCCTATTTGTCATATTTGTTTACCATTTAAATGCATTTACTTGAGTCTGACTCTAATGATGTGCCCCTATAATCAACACAAGTTCAGCTAGGTCTATTAAGACAAAGAAAACAACAAAGAATTTTCTATTTAACTCGTGACTGTTTTTTACGCAAATATGCTTGGAATTCTTTTATAGATTTATTTTATTTATTTTTATTTTACATTTGTTAACCGGGCTAGTCTAGCTGGATATATGTCCATTTTCAGTAGAGGCCCGAGGAGAAAAGCTCCACACATACTAAATTTCAAAGGGACAATTTACAGAATAAAAAATTAAGTACAAAATGAATATACATTTAGTGACATGAAACAAACAAAAAAAAATACACGAAATACCTAAGGAACATACTATAAAATAGTTGTTCAGTAAAAGCATTACACAAAGTCAGGATTAGCAACATGGTTTCAATAAAATGTTGAAGAGAAGAAGTAGAACAGGAGATAAGAGGGAAAGAAGCAATAGTCTAGAGAGGAGAAGGGTAAGAATGTGTACGAGAGGACAGGGGAGAGAAAAAGGAGGAGTAGGTTAGGGCATTAGAGGAGAGCAACAGGGCAATAAGAAGAAGGAATAAGTATATTTACTAAGTAAAGTGTAAAGTTCTAGTGGAGAAGGGGAAAGAAGAGATTAGTCAGGAGTCCTACAGGAACAGAGCCAGTGATTTTGGAAATACAGTTTGATTTTTTGTTTGAACAGAGGTAAGGAGGAGGTTAGAGTGATATCAGTGGGTAGCTGATTCCATATCCTTCCTATAGTATTAGTGAACAGAGAGTCACCAGCTAGGTTATGGGACTTTACAGATTTGGTCATGAGTTTAGAAGAAGATCGAAGGGAGGTAAGATTATTGTAAGGGATTAAAAGTTGAGAAAGTATAGGGGTATTATAAGGTTGGTAAAGTATCTTGTGAGCAATGGTAAGTTGTGAGATCAAAAGACAGTTTTGTAGCTCAAGCCAGCCTAGGAGTTTTAGGTTGTGACAGTGGTGTGTTTTGAAAGGGTTGCTGGTGGCAAATCGGGCAATACTATTGTAACAAGTTGCTAGTTTATTTAGGTTGGCCTTCTTAAGGTTAGTGAAGATAGGTGAGGCATAGAAGAGAGTAGATATAAGATGGGAGTGGGCAATAGTAGCTCTGGTAGAAGGTGTGAGAAAAGGTTTGATACAGTATAATGATCCAATTTTTTTATTAACAGTTTTGATGGTGTTATTGATGTGTTGATCAAAAGTAAGATTGTTGTCGATGGTTATTCCTAGCAGTTTAGTTGTTGTGTCAGGAGAGATAACAGTAGTGTCATTAGACAAAATGTTGAAGTTTAATGGGGAGGCTCGAGTGGTAGGAGTGAAAAGGAGAAGTTTTGTTTTTTTAGCATTGAGGAGGAGGTATCGTCTAGTAAACCAAGTTTCTATAGTGTTGAAGGTAGCTTGAGTTAGAGACAGTAGTTCTGTGGGGGTAGATGCTGAGCAAATGATTGTTGAGTCGTCAGCATATTGGATGCAGGTAGCTTGAGGGATGACAGTGTTGAGATTGTTTATGTAAAGGGAGAAGAGAAGTGGACCTAGAATAGAGCCCTGTGGCACTCCAATAGAAACAGGCAATAGAGAAGAGATATGATTGTCCCAAAGAACGGCTTGATGTCTGTTGTTAAGATAGGAGGTAAACCATTTTAAAGCTAGGTTATCAAATGAGAGGGATTTAAGGATGTTAATAAGGGAAGAGTGGTTCACCATGTCAAAGCTTTGGAGAGGTCAATAAATAGAGCAGAGGAGAAGATATTGGAGTTTCGATAGTTGTTGATAGTATCCATGAAAGAAAGGAGGGCAGTGGAGGTGCTATGGTGGGGCCTAAAGCCATGTTGACAGTTGGCAATTATGTTGTGAGAAGAGAGATATTGTATGAGTTGCTGATGAATGCATTTCTCCATAATCTTAGCAAGAGGAGAGAGAAGAGCAATAGGTCTAAAGTTAGTAAAGTCAATAGAGTTTCCACCTTTGTGTAGTGGGATGATATGAGAGATTTTCCATATATCTGGTATGGTTCCTTCTTGGGTAGTCCTATTAATGAGTAAAGATATAGGGTATGCAATCTGTTTAGCAGCCTTTTGAAGAAAGAGAGAGGGGAGTTTGTCAGCAGAGGGGGTGCAGGGTTTCAGTTTAAGAATAAGCTTATAGATGAAGGAGGTAGAGATAGGATGAAGAGTGAAGTTTTGGGATGAATCCATAAGATTATTTGGAGGGTAAAAGTTATTGGTGTTCAGTTGTCTAGCAAGAGATTGAATGGTTTCAATAAAAAAGGTGTTGAAGGTGTTAGCAGTATGGCTAGGGGTGTCTGGGATTGCATTTATTGGGGAGGGAGTTTTAGCTGAACCAGGAGAAAGGAGTTTGTTGATTGAAGACCAGAATTGTTTGGGTTTATATAATCGGGTTGTTTGAAGATCACAGTAATAGTTCTTTTTGTCAGAGATTATAGCTTTTTTTGTAAGATTTCTAAGTTTGCAAAAATGATAAAAATCAGAGGTGGTTCTATGGTGTCTCCATTTGACCCAAATTTCATTTTTACTGTGAATTAATTTCTTTGTTTCCTTTGAGAGCCATGGGGCTGTATTAGACTTCATTCTAATAGAGCGTGTAGGGGCATGTTTATCCAAAATGGAAAGGAAGGTTGAGTTAAAGAATGATACTTCTTTCATACATAGATCCTGTATGACAGTAGATCCTGTATGACAGTAGATGTAAAGCAGTTTACATGTGTGTTTGTGTGAGGCATGAATGCAGTGAGAAAAAAAAAGAGTAATTGTGGCTTCCATTTCAGTCTTATAAAACCTCTTGCCAAAAACAAAATATAACATGAAGCAACAAAAATTAGACATTGCCTAAACAGGAGTAAAGACACACATTCAGTTAGTAACATTTAATATGTTTAAGAACTACACCATCCATATACATATAATAAGTGCAATTAACATTTTTCTCAAACCTATAGCTTTTTTGCAATCTTTACATTTTACAATGTAAATGTAGACCACCAAATATAATAAATGTGAATCAAATGCATGTTTTCATGTAGGTCAGCCATTGTCATCATCATTGCCAATTACTACTCTAAAAACAATCTAGTACTTAAACGGGGGATGTCAGAGGTGACTTCAAAAACAAGTAAAGAAAAATGATAACACAAAAGCAAGAAACTTCTCAAGCTACTGCTTCACACCACAACGATGTCAGCGCTATGGAGCAAAATAATATAATTAAACAGACAGAGCAGTAATGCAGACTGACTTTTTTTGATGCCATCAAGAAGTGCAAAACATGAGTTAAATAAAAAAAAAAGAAAAGAAAGGGAGACAGAAAGTAGCAAGAATTATCCCTCGACTCCCTCCAATATTGTATAAAGTTTGTTGGGAAGAATTTAGCGCGCAGAATACGGCAGTCTCAACTGTACCGTTTCTTACTTTGGCGCAGAGTTGGTATGCTGCAATAAAACAAAACAAAAATAAAATAAATTACCCTAGCAGAGCAGATAGATTCAAAGTTGTATTTTTCTTTAGAACTATATGTTCTATCTCAGGTTTGCGATATGAAGCTTACTAGTCCTCCCTCAGGTTAAGCTCTCATCAACGCGTCTAAATTACAGTGGAGATGCGGTTGGAGGAAGATCGTTACAAAAACAAATCATTTGACTGCAACCTCCAATCGCATCTCCATTGTGCATTAGATGCATTTCATGACAGGATGACATCACTGGATTGTGCTGAAAAGAAAAAAGATGCGCCCACCTGATTTCCAAAAAAAAAGTTTTAAAAGCGGCTGGCGCGTGCCCCTGCGCCCATGCCTAAATCTGCCACTGATTAGTTAACTGACAGGACTTGGGTTTTGCTTGGAAGAACCTGTCATATTTTATGAGGTACAGTGCAGACATTTTATCTCTACTCTCTGCACAGCATTAAGAATTCAGCACCAGTATGTGTGATTAACCATGGGCCAAATTCAATAACACCTACACTAAGTGTACATGATCTGTATTCAAGAACATACCAACCACAAGTGTACCTGTAGTCTACACTTTGTGGTAACCTTTATGAATCCCCATCAGTAGGAAAACTAAAATTAGGAGGAATAAGGTGTGAGTCATCCTTGTGTTGTCTGTTCACTCAAAACAGTGTACATTTAGTTTACACTTAGTGTAGGTGTTAACGAATCCCAGGGCATGTCTTAATATTCTAACCACATAAACAATCACATTAGGTAAACCTCATTTATACCACTGCAAAAAGAAAAGTCAGGCATTGCATACTGTATACAATATAAACTCAGACAACACCAAAACAATCACACCAATATGAATCAAACCACTGGAAATAAAATAACACAAACGTTAAAATAAAGCAATAAAAATGCAACCAGTCAACTACTAAAATTATAAGCACTGAAATGGACCCAAATCTAAAAAAATGCATGAAATAAGACAAAATTAACTAAGAAACAAAACTAAGCTATAAAACCAATGCATGCAAATATAACTTACACTACATAGCTAAATAACACCACTACTCTACCCAACCATATCAAGAAGGCTAAATCTTAATTCAGGTCTGAAGTAGATGATCAGACAAGAGACAAACCTTGTAAAAAAAGCCACATAACCTGTGTGAAGCCCTGTTCAACAGATAATTTACACAACAGATACACCTCATTTAAATGAATAGGAAATTGCAATCCAAACTAAAACAATACAGAAAAAAATGAGTAGTGTAATAAGCTGACATTGAATTGAATGATAAATAACATGTCTTGTATTGTAGGATTACAGAATGAGTTTTATGATGAATTTTTGCATAAAACTACAGAGCAAGAAATTTAATTTGTTATAGAGCAGACCCCCACCCAATATTACACACACACACACACACACACACACACACACACACACACACACACACACACACACACACACACACACACACACAAACACACACACACCTACCCCTCTAACGCCAGGACTTGCACTTGCTTCCAAAATTCTTTTCATTTGATAAAATGCACTTTTAATTACTTGGGTACACGTGGCAAACATTCGATATAACAATAATTTCACCAATTGCTCATAGCCCATATATATGTCTGTATGTATATATATATATATATATATATATATATATATATATATATATATATATATATACATGCACACAAACACACGCATGCACGCACACACACACACACACACACACACACACACACACACACACACACACACACACACACACACACACACACACACACACATATATCTATTTTAAAATAAAGAACAAATTACCATAACATCGAGTTGGAAAATGGCGAGACGTAAACTACGAAAGTTTACATTCATGAACATCCAGATTGTCATAAATTTTCCCTTCGTAAGTAAACAATCACCCAACAAACCTTAAAAAACAAACTGGAAGCAAATAAAACCCATTCAAGTGGGGGCTTTGCCCCCTCACTCCCCCACACCCCCAACTAAATATACCAGCTCCGAGATCACACTATACTAGGGAAAAAGGAAAAATTCACCACATTGGCCAAATGACTCCTTTTGCTGTGAAAACTTACAATGCTCTGGATGTTCATGAATGTAAACTTTGACCATTTCTGTCTCACTGTTTTGCAAACCAACATTATGGTAATTCATTATTTTGACATAGCTCCATCTATATATATATATATATATATATTAGATATAGATATAGATAGATATGTATATCTATATATATTTATATCTATATATACATATATATATATATATATATATGTATAGCTATGTGTGTGTGTATATATATATATATATATATATATATATATATATATATATATATATATATATATGTATATGAGTCTACTCACAATTATCTAAACACACTAATATCTAAACATTTTATATCAACAAAAAAAAAAATCTAAACTCACAACTATCTAAATTCGCAAATATATAAACTCAAAAATATTGACAAAATAGAGTTTATACTATAGAAGGATTTATAAACTTTCTCAATCATTGTGCAACCTTGGATTTAGTATACTAAATTAGCAGAGGCTATGGGGTGTATAACATGAAATGTCTATAAATCTAACCATATCCAAAATCAACGTTTTTACAGGGGGCAAGCCCACCTGCACCCCACACCCTCTGCTAATTATACATACCAACTCAGAGTTCGCACAACAAATGGGAAAGGATATAAATGAAATTTGGTAACAAACCGATTTGTCCAGGGACATCTTCAGATGGGGTCCAGGCAGAAGTAGTAATGAGAATTAAGAGGGTAGGGGGGATAAAGCTAGTTGGGGGAAGAGGAAAGGGTTAAATGGGAAGTAAGAGGATTGGGAGGAAATGAAGTAAGTGTAGGGAGCGGCTTAATGGGTTTGTATGAGAGTGAAACTGGGTAAGTAATCACATTTTGGCACGCAAGTATTACGTCCATGATGACCTGTAGGTATTGTGGTGCAGGTAGGCTTTGGACTACTTTTAGTCAGGAATGGTGAGGGGTGCTATAGACTTTTTTTTTTTTTTTTTTTGCAGGTCTATAGATGGGGGGCTAGTCTGAAGGAGATGATGGGGGGGGGCTCAGGAACCTTTGTGTCAGGCATGCAAGGTCTCACTGCTCTGGCATGCTAGAAGGAAAATATTAACTTTCTTCTACATGTATCTGGTATCCTTTGCGATTCTACTGTCTGTAGGATACTGAAAGCATTCTTTCGTCAGTTAATCATTGAGCAAGATGTTATCAAGCTGTTATGAACAGATTGATATTTTCCATCTGTTCCAGTGTTAACTTTATAGTGTTCAGTGTATCATTCTCATGGGTGTGCATTGGTGGCAGTTATTTCATGTCAGGGATGAACCTCAAAGAACTCAGTGGAGATTCCTGTAAATTGTTCTTGGCGGTTTGGAAAGGGATCTATGTTGCTAATGCAAACTTTGTTATTTTAGCAACTTGGAAAGGGATCTATATTGTTAATACAAACTTTGTTATTTTAGCAACTTTCTAAGTTCATACGAACAGTATTTAAAATACTTTGCTAATCGGATGAGTCCACACCATGCCAATGATTTTTTTTTTTTTTTGGAGGGCATCCATAGATGCTGTATTGGGAGTTTGGGGCTAAAGTAATGGTGGTTTGCATATGGTCCAGTGGTTCTCAGGTGAGGTACACTGTTGTGACTTTACTGGTAATGGTGAACTGTTGAATTTTTGAAGAGTGCTTTCATTTGCCTTGGCTGCTATATCATGGGTGGTGGTGAACATTTTTTCAAATGGTATTACTGACTCGTGGTCGGGTCACTGCTGGGTAGTTTTGGGAGAGATTTCATGTAGCATTATTTTGTGGGCTTTCCTGGAGTCTTTGGCACACTTTCAAGTTGGGGGCAATGTGGTTTCTGGCAAGTTACTGGCAAATTATTATACATTTATATATAAAATTAATAATAATAATAATAATAATAATAATAATAATAATAATAATTCAGGCTAATGGAAATATAGCAACTTTCTAAGTTTGTCGTAACAATATTTAAATTTGTCCCTAATTTGAGTGTTTATTCCACTTCTACCTATGGCTTTGTCCAGATTTATAGCTGAGGTATGAGCTTGAACCATGTGGGCAATGTGGCCTGCAGGCTGCAGGGTGAAGTATAATGTTCAGTTGCTGGAGGAGTGTGGTTTTGTGGTCGAGTTTTCATGGTTGTGTTAGCTTTGCAGCTTGGTTGAGTAGTGGACCCATAGAAGTCTGTTTTTGGAAGCATGGTGGTCTCAGTGGGTGGGAGCTGCACCTCACTGTTTTGCTGCAGATAGGCCATGTGGTGGGCCACAAAAAGGCACCAGGAGAAGAACCGCTCTTAAGAAATAACAGTTTCATTTATTAAATCCACAAGTTTAGTGCTTTCATCTCTGATAAATTCAGACACTTCCTCAGAACAATTTTGGTTTGAAATAACTGCATTTTGTTATGTTAGGTGTCATCATACCCCTCAACAGTACAGATTTTGCAGAATGCCTAGATTTTTGCTTCATTTTTGATTGGTAAGTAGAGGTTTATAGGGTTACAAGCTGAGGGGTATTGGTTTTATGGATGTATTGAAGTCATTAAAGAAGGTGGTTCATTGGTCAGCAAATGCGATTTGATGTTTTGCCTTATAATACATAATGGGTATAATGACTGGATTATTATTAAATTGATCCTTTTAGAGAAGTAAATTTCATTTTGGTCATTATTATCCCTTTTAGGTGGCAGATGGATGTTGTTGTTAGGTAGGATGGCACACATTTGGACTTGTTTCATTTTGGATGGTGTTGAGATTTTAGTGTTTTGGTGGTACATTTGCCAGGTAATGACTTGGGAATAATTACATGACCATTGGTAGTAGGATAAATGAGGATATGTTTAAATTGCAGATGTTCTACAAGGCATGGGTATCACTTTGGCATTGGTGAAGGATCATCTTTTTAATTTCATATGTTTAGGCAACTGACTGCTTTGGGTATTATTATAGCTTAGAAACTCCACGAAAACTGACATAACTCGAGATAAAAAACAGTACTTCTGTCACCTCCAGGACAAACATCAGACTAACCCAAAAAAGTTCTGGGCTGGTTTTAACAACCTCCTCCATCCTGGTAAATCAACTACCCCAACCCCTGAGAATCTCACTGGTCAAGAACCAGAAGTAGTAGCCAATACCTTCAACACTTTTTTTACTGAGACCATCCAATCCTTAGCCAATCATCTACCCACCTCTTCCCCCTCCTTAACTCTTCCTGATGACACAGCTTCTCTCTCCTTTAAATTACAACCAGTTTCTGCCTCCTACATTTATTAAAAAACTGAAACCAACCACCAATACCTACAAATATCGTCTGATGTCATTGCCTATCCTATATCAATCCTGATTAATAGATCCATTACTGAAGCCACCATCCCCCCCATTTGGAAAATTTCATACATCATTCCACTTCACAAGGGAGGCTCCTCCACAGAAACATCTAACTATAGACCCATGTAATATTGTCTCCAATAGCTAAAATTATGGGTGTGTTCACAAACAACTCCTACACTACCTTACCCTCAATAATCTATTGTCTATAACCCAGCATGGATCACAGTACTACCACTGCCCTCCTCTCCTTTGTAGACTCAGTCAATAGTAACCATAACAAAAACTAACATCCTCTGCTCTCTTTCTTGACCTATCCTACTACTATATACCCTACAAACCCTCCATCTTGACAACTTAAGCTGGTTTAAGGATTACCTCGCTGGTAGGCAACAAGCAGTCCAATGGCAAAATAGTATATCTCACCTGCTCTCAAACAATATCGGTGTTCCACAGGGCTCCATACTTGGTCCCCTTCTTTTTTCTATTTTCATCCCAAGCTGCTGCACACAGTCATCCCCACAGCCACCTGCATTCAATATGCAGATGACTCAACCCTGATATGCTCCAATCTGTCTCTTCAAAATCTCCAAGCAGCTACCCAACAATGTTTTGCCAAAGTTGAACAATGGTTCTCTGACCGGAAACTCATACTCAACCCGACTAAAACCAAGTTACTTTTATCTTTCCCCACGTCCACCACTTCCCTACCCCAAGAACCACCACCTGATAATTCCAGGACCATTTTTGTGGAATCCTCTAATGGCACAATCATTGAGCCCGTCCCCCATACCAAACTACTAGGTGTCACTATTGACCACAAGCTTAAATTCGACATGCACATTGCCCAAACTATTAAGCCAGTTCACAAGAAACTTGGCTCCATGTACAGAATCAAGAACTTTCTTACCCATGCTAAATTAACCATTGCCATCTCCTTTCCACCCTACTATATGTCTCACCGATACTATCTTTCCTCAACAAACGTGAGCTTAATAACCTCTCTACCACCTACCACCATATTGCCAGATTTGTAACAGCTACACCCTACTCCACCATTGCCTCAACCTCAAGAAACTTGGCTGGTTGGAACTGCCCAATCTGCTTAAACTAAACCAACTCTCTGAAGCATTCAAAATAATCAATCAACCAGAGAAAACCCCCTCGCTGACCAAAATCCTGAGCCCCTACACCAACTTAAGTAGCCTACGATCCTCAAACAGTATTCAGATATTAACCATCAAATCTAATAACATGGTTTATGCTAACTCCATTGGAAAGCAATGGAATTCCCTTCCCAACAACCTCAGGCTCATGACCTCACTCAATCTATTCAAAACTAATCTCAGAGAATTACTTAAGTCTCAATGGTTATGCCCATGTTCCAACCCTGATTAATTCCCACAGGATTATTAGTATCTAATTCCTTTCTACCTCACAATTCTTTATCCAGTATCTTACTATCTCCTCAGGTATCTATGTCATCTGGCCATCTCAACAAATGTTTGCCAGACTAACAGCTTGTATATTTAGATGTTGTTATTGTTTGATTTTATATTAATGTAATTTCTTGTATATAATTGTAAAGTTATACTTCTGTTAATTGTGGGAGCTTTTCTCCCTGGGCCTCTACTGAAAAAGGACATGTATCCAGCTAGACTAGCCCGGTCAACAAATGTAAAATAAAAAAAATAAATAAATAAAATAAATGATAGGGCTTTAGGAAGTTGATGACAGAGGTCCAGTTTGGTTCAGAGAGGATGGAGTACACCAAATGATGTTTGGCCACAACCTTTTAATGTACAGCTGGGTTTGTTTTGGAAGGCTTTGTTGGAAGTTTTGGTATGAAGGAGGGGGAACAGCCTAGTCAGGCTGGTGGGTGGAGAAGAGGGTCAGGCTCTGGTGTTGAATGTTCATTTCAGTGATGTGGGAAAGGAAAGTGAGCAGTTGGATGCTGCTTGATAAGTAAAAGTAAGTGAGCGGAGGTAAGGACGCTTCTTATTTGGACAGGGTGAGTGGCATCACACTGCCCTAGTTAATAGTTATATGGATGTTTATGCTGTGATTAATAAATTAAAATATTAGTTGGTCAAAGTTATGTTTATGAAATTTTAATAATGGTAGTCAAATGTCATTTGGTGTGATGTGTGTTTATTGAAGGGGATCGGGACAAATCCCCTGCTTAGTTTAAATTCAATTTTGTCGATATGTTTAGATATTTGTAATTGTAGATATTTTAGGGTTTAGATATTTTTATTATTATAAAATGTTTTGACATTTGTGGAATTAGAGAAATGTGACTAGACCCATAAATATATATATATATATATATATATATATATATATATATATATATATATATATATACACACACACACACACACACACACACACACACACACACACACACACACACACACACACACACACACACACACACACACACACACATATAAATATATATATATATATATATATATATATATATATATATAGACACACACACACACACACACACACACACACACACACACACACACACACACACACACACACACACACACACAAGTATATGACACCTGGTTGAAAACACAAAATGTATAAAGTGCTGTAAACAACATTTAACATCTTGGCAATCTGAATAAAAAAATGAAGTCAACAAAACAATTTTTTTGCATGGAGCAAGCTCCCTGCATCACCAACATCCACTATTACTTAAGTATACCAGCTCTGAGATCACATTACAGTGCATACCTATCAACCTCTCAGTTCAAGGAATCCGGACAAAGCTAAAAATAATGGGGGGATAAAGGCCCAAAAATAGGGAAAGATTTTAAATATTGCTCCTTTAAACTTAAAAAAAATGCTAGAATAATAGGTTTTGCATTATTATGTATTTTCTGAAGGTTATGAATTATGAAACTCAAATGTCTGTCATTATTTAATATTATTTAATAACTTAAATCCTCAATTATGTGTCAGAAAAATGCAACGTTTATGAGAAACAGGCCAAGAATATACGATAACAATCTGGGCATTCTGTGAAAATCTGGATAGTTGAAAGGTATGTGTATAAAGGGCAAATTCCCAATATCCACTGTACCCCAGTCTTGCACATGTAAAGACAAGGAATTTGCAAATCTTTTCATATTTACTTATTGAGCACAAGAGGCATTTGCAAATTCTCTTTCAGTAGATTTATGTACAATGTATCTTTTCAACTGAATACAAATGGAGTTAGTTTTATCCACCCGTAAAGTTAATATACATGACTAAATATGGAAGGGCAATTTAAAATGATCTGGTCTTTTCAAATGTTTATATTATATTGTTACTAATAACTGGTTTGTGTTTGTGCCACAAATGATATAATTTTGTATTTTTCCACAACTGCTTGTTGTTGTTTCTACTTGTTAGAAGCATGCCCACATGACTACGTATCACAATAAAGATGCCAAAGGATGCATTTTTGGTCAATGTTGTGTAAATATGATGTTTAGTTTACACTCAACAGCTTGTTGCTCTGGAGACATTTATATTTATCAACAGTAGGCAAGATGCAAATCATTCAAGATGATTTATGATCTGTGTGCATTTAGTGCTAATAGACTTTTCTTCTGATCCCTGAGGACAATTAACTTTGGCAGTCTCCTTGTGTGTTTTCGGTATATTATAACTAGAACTATGTTGATAATATTAAAGATCCTAAAGGAAGTATATTATTTTGTCAAATGCTGTACAAGTGGGATAATTAACTTTTGTTTACAACTAGAGTGTATGGTTGCTGTGGAGACTTTCCTATTTGCTAATAAAAGGCAGAATAATAGAGGCACAATGGCTTCCACGAGCACAGCTCTGTTGTGTTTTAGACCATTCACATGCATGTACACTGGGACCTTTTTAAATAAAGACGTAGTTTCAGTTGTGTAATGTGACACGCAGGCCATAAACATGTTCTTATTAAACAGAAGAATGGCTTAAAGGGAAATAATGAAGATAGCTTTTATATTCATGTATTAGGAACCAGTTGAGGAAAATGATCATATTTAACATATTGTCTAATAAGAAGAAGATTGCACAGGATTTTGTATTATGTTGCATTGATTTAATGATTCATTTCAATGATCAACTAATGTTGACAGTCCCTTCTTAAATCTAATTGCCAGCTTCTGAATTAAAAAAATGGTCCAAATGCCAAAACATGTTTTTTTAATGTAAGTAGAACAAAACAAATGCTTGAAGTAGATCTTATAAACACATATATACCACCAACAGTAAAAAGGAAAACATTGCACTTTTTGAACATTCCAGGATATATTCTTTTGAGGGATTTTTATTTTTGTAATGTGCAGTTAGAAATGAGGGGTGGTGATTTGAAAAGCAGAGTTAAATTTGAAAGAATTGAAATGGCAACACTTATTAAATGCATCAAAACCACCAGGTTTGACTGATGTGTGTAGTTTTAAATGTATATTAAACTATATAGATTACAACCATTAAGATATATAGAAAATACTGTTATGTTAACATGCATAGAAAATGTATTACCTTATTTTTGGCGTTTATAGTCCTTTATTTTTTAATGTTGTTTTTATGACTACAAATAGTCCATTTTGTCAGTTTCTGTTGGACATTGATTAAACAAATGAAACAAATTCTAAATAAATCGGACAATATTTTTCAAAGTTCAAGTACACAATTTTAAAATGACATATGAAATGCAATGCACTTTGCAGCCAATGGATGTTAAAAGATTTCTGTGAATATTCCTTATTTGACACCCTTCTATATTTTCTTTGGTTTGCAGTCTTATGAGTTTGTCTGAAATGTAAGTAAGGCAAGGTAGAAATGTTGCAGTAGGTTATGCATCCATTCAACTTTTAGGTGACATGGAGTAAAGCTAATGATGGATGTTAAATCACTGCTTGATGAAATTTGGTTTAGATTGTGATTTTCATTTAATCGTGTATCAGTACCTACTGAGCTTAATTAAGTCATATTACTGACTGGCAAAAATGAAAACTAAGTTTGAATCTAGAATTACAAATTAATGTTGAATTTGGATCACATTATGCTTCCCTGTAAAGATAGATCCAGACAAAATTGGACATGTCATCAAGGAATGAGAAAAACAACTTAAGTACCTGTGTTTTACAATGAATGTGTTTTTCAAAGACTTTTCTGAAGAAGTTATATTTAAAAAGTTAATAAAGAACAAAAGCACTTAACCATTCTAATGGAGTACGAGTCTCCTTAGTGTGATATGGTAAAACTGCTTTTTGACTTTTAAAGTTCTGTTAGAATTTATACTTTTATACCTTGATAAATAGCATATTGGTTTTAGATGCTCAGTCCTTTGTCGATTTTGTGTATCTATTTCATAATAAAGCATGATTTATTATATGATGACATAGAAGTATATTTTTAAAGTGGTGTACTATGTGAGGCTTCTAGTTAATTAGCAATGTTTCCTCTTTATCATGGCTACTTTACTTGTAACGCAGGGGGAACCTTAAATCATTATTTCTATTTATCCATGAGGATCATCTCATTCATTCCATTGTAACGGAGTGGCTGCATTATCTACTGGAAATAGACGTCCGGTGGTTTATTCTGAAAAAGAAGACAATGTTTATGACATGAAAGTAAACTCTTATGTAAAAGTGGTTTTAGGCTCCATTTAGCAGACTTTTCTGCTGCTTTGATTCTTCATATGAGCAAGCTTAATAGAATTCTCTGTTGTAGGTGGTGCAACTGTGAATGCCTGTCATACTTTAACTAAATGTGAAAAACAAGCTCAGTCATAACATTTGTGTACAATCTGCAGGTGAGGGGATGCAGGCTTTGTTATAAATAGAAAAGAGTATAATGAGATAATGTCCATCATTTTGATGACACACAGACACATACAACTTTGTATTGTGATCCAGTAATACATCATGGAAAACTGCATTTTGAATTAATTAACCACTTTTTGAACAAAGGCACCATCCATTGCTCAATTGTAAGGTTGTTGAAACATTATGAAGGAAAAATGGCAAATATTTATGGGCTTCTCAGTATACAGAAGGATTTATACATCCCACCTTCATCTAATGGGGGATATACAGCAGATGTCAACTGATAAATTGGTCTGCTCTTATCACAAACAGTTATGGCATCTCACCAAGTTACTGAAAACTCTCATAGGGGCATCCTGAGTTTAACAAAAGTAACGGAACACTTGGAAGTATTTGGTACTAATTATGTAGACCCAGTTCATATTGAAGATACATGATTATTTTTTGAAATGAGAGACTATATGCACTAGATATTTCTGCTGAAAAATGCAGGATTTTTGAAGTAAATTATTATTTTGATAAGAAAATTTATTACATGTGTTTTGTATTGTGATGTTTTCACTTTGGGGAAGAAATTAATATTGTTTGCCTAGGAACAACAACAGATTCTCTTCAGCTCTTTTATACATTATAATCCAGACAGAGGAGCAGGAACACTGTTGCATTTGTGATCAAACAGTGACCATTTCAGTCTTACCATTAACGTTTTACAAAACTTAGTTTCAAAAGATCTATAACCTTAAATAAGCATTAAATCTATCTTATCTAAATGTTTTCAAGTTATTCTAGACTCTCCTAAAGGGTACTGTCAATGCAAGTGATGCATTTACAGCAAATATGTTTGTTAGTCTAATATTAATTAAAGCAGCACCTGTGATTTAGTTTATGATGTATACTACTGTGTAACTTGTGATGTTTCTGATATGTGCTGCATTTTGCAGCTGTTGTGCATTATACTTTAGAAAACAGAAGGAGATTTTAAGTTAAGAACATTAAATCTAATAGTGTCAATTCACCAGTCCCTCAAAAGCAATGCTATTCCATTACATATTTTCAAAAAGAGTTCCGGATACTGTTTTACATTTAGTGGTACTGAGGTTGTATATAGGAATACTGTGATGTAATCAGAAGTTGTTTTACAGTGGAAGCTTATGGGAATGGCATCTCAGTATTAGTTTCATTCAACACATGGGGTTTAATGAAGAATTACAGAGTAAGTTGTTCCTGCATTAAAATCTCTCTTCATTTTGATATCATTTACAAATGAGTGCTCAAGATGACTGCTAATCCCCTTCCCCCCTTTTTAAGCATCCTTCCTTCCCCCTTTCATGTTTTCCTTCTTTCCTCTACTGTCTTCATTTTCCCCTCCTCACCATTCTTCTTATGCTGCTTATAATTTAATGCATATTTAGTAAAGTTTATGTTTAGGTAGGAAAAAATAGATATCCGTTCCACAAATAATAATAATAATAATAATAATAATAATAATAATAATAATAATAAATCTAGTAGTTCTGATGCTGTTTGTTTTGTGGATGTGCAAAAGGTTCATGCCAAGTAAAACTCCTGGCTCCAGATAATCAACTCACAATTATCTTCTCCTTGTTCAACCTGGTTAATGGGACATCAGTATATCTTACAATGAAGTCTCTTTTGTCAAGAGTTCTGGGCAGTATGCTGCTTGCCTTAAAGGCTTAGTGTTTGAGGCCAATTAAATAAAACTAATATTGGAGCGCTTTAAGAACCTTTATCTTAATGTGTTAATGTGGGAAGGGGCAGACACAGAATACAACTTTAAGCAGGTAAATGATAAGCAGGATATAAAAGCACTGAAGGAAAAACTGGAGAAGAAAAAATTCTGTCACTATTAAACTTCTACTATAATTTAAAGCACCAGACTAAGCAGAAATTTACCAGTAACATTTTTATGGGAAAAATGCAATAATAAATTACTAAGACTCAAAATCTGGCAGTTGTACACAGTCCTACCACAATTGTGAATTAAACTACAAAGTTATGGTCCAGCTGGGTTTAAAATATAAATGGTTTTCTTTTGCAAGTAATTCTACTTGTGGAAATAGAAGTGTAGAATTCTTCAGAAACACAGTCTTCCTACAAGTGCAGATCTGCAAATTAATATACAAGACTAAGGTTCCAGAACAAACTAAAAAATGCAAACAGATATTTTTTTTGGCTAAAACATGGAAAAAGCAGAAAACTAGAGAGGTGTTACCATACAAGTCCACTATAAGTGCAACTTAAATATTTAAGCAGAATTGAAACCCTCTTTCCTTTTTGATGAAAAGCTAGTTACTCAAAGTTCCACACCTCTCCAAGTCTTGGATAAAGCTCTGACAAGGACGAAAGCACCTATCCCTTGTTTTAATTTAATAAATTATGGTTCAAATAAGCAAATAGGCATGTTTTCATGTAATAATAATAATAATAACAAATATGTTTAAGCACATAAAGATCTCATTTTCAAAAGAGGTTGAATAGAACTCTATTCATTGAAACCAGATTTTTGGAAAGCATGTAATCTAAACTGTCAACTAACTTCTTGTGCGTCTAATTATACATTAATGTTTCCGCCTCTAGGGTTATATTTTATTTGCTCTAAAATTGCAAATTGAAACTTCTTAAAACTTGTGCATGTAATAGAATGCTTATATAGGGCATTTGTTTCATTCTTTTTCCCAGTTTCATAGTTGTGTTCATAAATACGCTTCCTAAGGCTTCTGCCCATTTTGCCTGCATAGAAGTCTGGGAAACTGAAGCACTTAACAAGATTCACAATGTACTTCGACTATTACTATTCCAAAAAAACAAAGAAGTGCACAGGTCATTTTCTAACACCAAATTATTAACTTCTAAATGTAAGAGCACTGTCCACACATCCCACATTTGATTGTTCCACTTGTAAAGGTTCTTTTGTTGCAGTTTAGATTACATGCTTTCCAAAAACCCAGATTGAATGAGCAGAGATCTGTTTAATCCCTTTTGAAAATTACATATTTATGTGCTTGAACATATTTGTTATTATTACCATGGGTTTGTTGATTTTTATATCTAACTTATTATTTCTTGACATGAGTTGGATGTTTTGGTTTAATTATTTATTCAAAAGGATTTTACTTAGCAGTTTTGTTGTGAGAATTTTCAAAGCAATGTCACTTTAAATCATTCTGTTTTATTATTTTCCAATTAATTAATTGCAAGCTGTACTTTAATACTTAAGGGACATTTGTATGTTATTAATTTATTCTGAAGAAGTCCTGGGTTGTAAAGGACAAAAGTACTCAATCAGATGGAAATAAAGGTAATTGTTGATAATATAATTGGTTATTTAAGCCACAAGCGTTACTTTTTTTCACAGTTTTCCAGTACTTATTTATACCTAAGACATAGCTGAAACATGTCATAGGACCAAATTACTCTTTATTACCAAATTAAAAATAAATAAAACAAATCTATAGTACAAAAGCTCCTATATTAGAGTCTTTGCAAACTATAAATTAAAAAGTTATAATAAACAAAATATAAGAAAATCACAACTGCAACCTGGCTATAAGAAAATGGAATCGTTAGCAACATGGACCAAAATCAAACATTGATTAATGAAAAGCAAAGCAACTGATGATGATTGTGATGTAGAGAGAAGACATGTTCCCGTGTCATTCCTGTATATTTGTTTTTTTTTTTTTGTTGTTGTTTGTTTTTTTTTTCTGTATGCAATAGTTTAGAAATCAGTTGTGGTTAAATAGTACAGAGCACTGATTAGGAGCACTAATTGAGAACATTGAGAAGAAATTGAAATGGAAGCTGAAAAAACATTGAGTTAGATGACGTTGTCAGAAATGGCTGCAAACAATACGATAAATGAAAGAAAAGCCATAATATCCTCAGAAGAACATTAGGAAAATGTATCATTGGGTAAGCCAGATAAGGTATCCTCAAACATTGATGATGCCCTTTGAGACAACATTAGAGAAAGTGAGTGCTAAATTCAACAAATATGTCATGAGTCCAAAAGAAAGAAAGAAAAGCAGAAATTGTGAAAGACCTAAATTCAATGTTTCGGTATTTCTGTTTTTTAGATCAAGATCAAAAACCTAGGCTAGACCTTCAAAGAGCTTGCCACTTATACATGTTGATTCATATGTCCTGTTGCTCACCCAATCATCCAGTTGTTTTTGAAGATTGTTAGACTGCTTGCATTCCTTATTCTAAATGGAAGTGCATTCCATTGTAAACCAGCTTGACAGTGAAAGGATCTCTTTTTTAATTTGGTGTTATAGCTTGTGATCATCAGACACCCATTGCTATTCCCAGTATCTATCAACTGAGATTTTACTTCAGTGCCTAAGGTTACTGCCAACCTATCATTATGGGCACAATCATACATTAGTACTAGATCACCTCTTATTAACCTATAGTTGATCGTGAATAAGGAAAATTTAACTAGTCTATTCTGATAATCCATTTTCTTAGTTCATGCTATTTGTCTTGTGAAGCACTTCTGGATTCTTCTAACCATCTCAATTGAACCAAGTCATAAGAATAAAATGCCACACAATATTCAATGTACAGCCTCACCAGAGGCTTTTAACGAGGATGAAGAATAGATATATCTCCACTGACAACTATATGGCGTATGTTTGATGACTCTGTAACATCTACTGTTCACATCTTTTAAATTATCTTCAAATCTAAGACTGCAATCAACCATTACCCGATGTCCTTTATCATGCTTACACTATCCAACATGAAATTATTCAATGCACAGAGGTAAATTATGAGGTTAGCACCAAACTGAACAATTTTGGTTTTACTAACATTAAAGTTAATACAATTAGTTTACAAATTGGTTTCATCTTCCATGGTCATTGCAATGACCTCAGTTTTGATGTCATCAGCAAATATGCTGACCTAGATCTCACTATTAGCTAGAAAATCTGACATAAATATAGAAAACAAACAAGGGCCCAAAATGGACCCCTTTGGTGCACCCACTTTCAATTTTTTAATTTCAAAGAATGCAGCCCTAATTTTAACTGTACAATATTTACTTTTCAGCCATTCTTTTACCCTTCCAATGATGGAAAAATTAAAGTTTGCTATTTTCATTGTAGTCAGTATGTACTAGTGGGAAGCAGAAACAAAAGCTTTCACAAGATCAAGGAATACAACATCAACACATAATCCTTAATCCAAGCTTCCCAAACCATTTGGTAGAAATTGATTAGATTGGTAAGATAAGACCCTTTCCATAAAATCATGTTGGTTGATGTTAAGCCCAGAATATATGATTTTTACTTTATTACCACACAGAATGTGTTCAAAGCACTTGCCTACAATACAGCTTAGGCCAAATGGTAAAACATTCTCTATGGAAGTAGATGACTCTCCCCTTAAATAAGGGAACAACAATAAATTTCCTCCAAAGTGGTGGAACAAATCCAACAATAAAAGTGTTCTAAAAAAGTAAACCAAGCTGGGCTAATAACAGTAATAAGTAAAGCAGCTGAGCTAGATAAACTCAACTACCTTAGATAAAAAGTGACCATATAGACCATCAGGACCAGCTTCAGTACTGATTTAATGACCATTAATGATAAAGTTGCAGTAATAATAGGAACTGAGTCATGTCTATAGGACAAGCCCAAACTGAAACCAAGATTAGATTTAGAAAAAATATCTGCAAAGAGTACAGCTGATAAATTAGGGTCAATTATCAAAACTCTCTTTTGTTGTATTGATACAGCTGATTGTTTATTGTACTTTTAGTTTCTTATATGTTTCAGTAAATCTTTTCAATCTCCAGTTGTATAAGACACAAAGTGCTTTTCATATTTATGTCTGGTATCCCACATCAGCTTCTTAAACCTTTACCTAATCTTACTGTGTCAAGTTTTATTAACTAGATTTGGCCTTGGCCTTCTTGTAAAGACATTCCAATAGTGATTCTTGTGTCTTCTTTCTTTTTCCAAATTTATATGTCCACCACAAACAGTTTTTAACAATTTTACAACAAGACCCAAATGGAACAGGTTTATTCACCAAGATATTAATATATTTATAGAAAGTATCCCAGGGCTCAGTAATAGATTTATACATCAAATTAGTTTTCCAGTCTTATGATTTTATTTAATTTGTAATTCCAATATAAACTGTTTTATATGCATTTCTATTTCACTTAAATTTAGAGAAATGACCTACAATCTCTTTAACTTTATCATTTAAGAAACACACAAAATATAAGTCGTCAGTCAGATCCATTGCATTCAGGCAGCATTTCACAGCCTTCAATGTCAGAAAGTTATTTCACTCAAATTACATCCAAAATATTCCATTTCCCAGTTGGTATTATCAGTAAATTGTGAATAATTACATTTTGTTTTTCTAAATTCTTCTAGCTGACCCAATAAACATTTATTACTGGTTGAAAAAAAAAACAAATTCACAAATGGGGCATTCAATTCATCAGCAATCACTTCATAGTCCCTAGGAATAATTATGTGCATTGTTTTAATAAATATTTCATTTTCTTCTATTGGCTGGGAAGGAGCTCTATAAAAAAAGGGCAACTTTCCATTTACCCATTTTATTACACACACCAATCATTTTTGATCTTAAGCTTTAAAGATAAATGTTGATGGCAAGCTCTGCTTAGTGTATACTGAAACTCTTCCACCCTTCCTATCATTCTTAAATAAGTGATGTCCATTAAAACCAGGTAGTACTATTGGTAGATTAATATCAGAGAACCATGTCTCCATAATTAAAACAACATCATAAACATCACCCATTACCCTTGCTTCAAGGTATAGAAATGTATTAAGACTTTTGGCATTGTCCATAAAGCATCTTAACTTGTAAATTTTATCAGACTTTCTCCCTATTATGCTTTAAAAAAATCACCAGATTACTGATCTTGGCAGCTGTCTGTTGACTTGATGATACAAATGTGTGAAAACAAAAACGAACAACCACGAAGATGGAATTAGTTTCTAAAATCAATGGCTTTAATAAAACAATAAAACTACAAGACAAAAAATATATAAATAAATGGATCAGTGCTTTCGGCTGTAGCCTTCATCGATCCTGCTCGTTCAACCAATCAACAATATTATAAAGTGTAGAATAACCAATCACAAAAAACACTCAACATGCATTCATGCCAATGGGCCAATCAAAATTACTGGGAGAATCAGCTTCCAGCCACACATCATGTCAAATTTCATAAAACACACCTCTATAATGGTCCAATTGCTGTCTTTTAAATAAGAAGCTTCAATATCCTATTTGCTCAGAGAAGTATAGTAGAAAACCAATCAAAATTAAAAAAGGGGGCTTCAGTAGCCAAAACATAACTTTCTTCTGAAAGCATTCTCTACCAATCTTAAGATCAAAAATTAACCAATCATGAATGTAACTTGCCATTCGCTCATAGCAAAATGTCAACCAAGTTTACTAAACACGCTGACCTCTGCACGCATAGATCAAAAACATGTCAATATATATTACTAAGTAGCCCATCAAAAACAGTATGCCAAAAAAACCAAAAAAACACACTCTTATAGAATGCTTCAATAGCATAAAGCATATTCTCATTCTGACCCTATTCATTCAACAAATCAAAAACACTGAAAACAAAGATTAACCAAGCACAATGAAGTAAAAGACCCAACTTTCTTTCATTATAGAAGTGAACATAATTTCAATAACAGTCTCTACACACATCATAATAGACACACCTCCAGATAAATCATATACTGAGAATAGCTGGAAAAACAAAGTAAGGTATAGATGAAAACATAGCTTTGTTCATAAATATATTCTCTCTACCAATCAGTAGCCTTGAAATCAGAAATTGGCTAATCCTGATAGTGTACAAACTCGCCATTAATCCATAGCTGAAAATCAGCTAGTTCACTGAATATGTCAGCCTTTGCACATATGTATAGCAAAAACACATAAAAATATACACATTTAAAAAAACATTGTTGTAGATAGCCAAACAATCAAAAGAGGCCAATAAATCAATTCATAGCGAGGGGCTAACCTAAAAAATGTACTTAACATAGGATAAAACATAGCCTTAATCTAGCCAAATTCCTTTGGCAAATGATCAACATTAAGAGCAAAACTCAACCAATTATGAAGGTACAAAGAAGCTGTCTTTCGCACTTTGCAGAAAATCAGCTCAAATTACTGCATGCACCAAGCTCTATAATCACCAAATTAGGTGTAATAGTGCATGCTTAAAGCAATCCATACAATTAAAAAATAACTAAAGAATCAAAATAAAACATAAACAGCAGTGGTCTCGTTGCAGAAAATCAGCTTAAATTAAGGCATGCACCAAGCTCTATATTCACCATAATAGGTATAAATGTGCATGCTTAAAACTATCCATATATTAAAAATAGCTAAAGAATAAAACATGAACAACACTGGTCACTATTAGCAACTTCCACTCTCGCATCCAATCAACAACCTAGAGTATAATGAGTGACCAATCACGATGAAGTATCATTCAATTATGGCTACATCCAGCCATATTCTACATGGACTGGAATCTTTTCATGCATAATGACAACAGCACGCCATTGCAACCATTGCACTCTTATACTATTATCCACTTATAACAGGTTGCTAGATGTCCAAAGAAGGGGACAATAATTCACTTTCAAGAACATATTCAAGGGCTTACAACCTATTCCAAGCCCTGTTTGTTCAACCAATCCATGAAACCAGGGAATGGTGGGTAGCCAATCACAATTGTTTAGATATATCTTGATTGACAGCCAATTCAGTTATCTACAAAAGCCAACACTTGTTGAGAGCATTCAGATTAAAATGAAGCAGATACAATCCAATTGAAGTAAGTTAATGTTAGTCAACAAATAAAGGAATTATTTATTTTACTACTGAACCCCAATCCTTTAGTATCAGTTTAAGAGGTACAAAGACATCAGTCCTGGTGGATGATCAGCTCTCAGCTCTATAATCCACTTAGTTTCCTCCAATTCAGTTTTATTACTCAAGTTCCCTCCTCTGGCACTTTCTACTACTTGAGCCAATTCCATAAATTTGAACTTATGCATATTATTTGAGCTTATGTGATTATAGAGAGCATTGGTTGCCACCTTATTTCTTATTTCAAATAGATGGTGTAAGATCCTTTCCTTGAAAGCCTTGTTGGTTTTGCCTACATAATAGGTGGAACATAATTCACAGGTGGCTAGATAAATTATATTTCTACTATTGCAGGTGGCATAACCATGAAAGGAATATCTTAGCCCTGTTTGGGGAAGTACAAACTCATTATTAGTGCAGATAAAGGAACAAGCCTTACAAAAGCCACATTTCCATGTCCCTTTTCATTTACTTATTGGATTATTCACTGTTTTCCTAGCACCTCCTTGGCCGTCCTTGAAACAAACTAGCCTTTTCAAGTTATTTTTGTTTCTAATAGCAGATCTGGGAGTTTCATCTACTATATCCTTAATCTTCTCATCTGACATCAATACTGGCCAGAATTTCCTCATAGCTCCACATATAATTGAACTATCTGTACTATAGGTTAAAATACATCTCAATGTATTTACTGTTTGGTCTAATTGTGATTTTGCCTTTACATTCGACTTTCTATTAGAATAGTAGGGTTGTCCTTTTCGTCTCCGTAGATCCATGGCTTCCTCTGGCTTCATGAACTTTATTCTTGCTATATCCCCTCCTAGCAGCTATTCTGCTGGTAATCCTCCAAATTTATTGGTTTAGTGGAAATGTTTGTTTGCACTGCTGACCCTGTAAAATACTAACTGAATACATTACTAACAAAGAAATAACATACGCTACTGTATGCTGAATAAGGAGGTGTGGAGGACATTTATCATGTACACTGCCTTCATTGTCATTATGTGCAGAAGTGGTGGGGTCACCCATTAATTTTTGTTGTGTGATGAATTTAATCATTCCATGTCACCATTTAATTCTTTAGATAAATATATGTTACTGTTTTTAGACCATTCTTCCTAAGCAGATGTGGTGCTGCTGCAGATGTTGGTAATAGCCAGTGTCCACACACCCTCTGATAATACCAGTCCCATCATCTTCAACAACATAATTACTCCCAGGAATGAGAGGAGTATTCCTCATCTAGTAATAAAGGGTTAAGTGTAGGGGATTCCCCCCAGTACTGTTATGAACAATTGCAATCTATCTTGCCTTGGCTCTGGCATGTCCTGCCATATCAATCCTCTGTTTTTGCATTATTTTAATGTGTGGTTCCTTCCATCAACTGCATTTATATCCATAACTACCTGATTCCAGGCCTTTCCACGCTTGGCTTGTTTGGGCTCCCCTTTCCAAAAAGACATTTGCTGTATGTCCTAAGGACTGCTATGAAAATGCAGTTCTCCTCATGGCTAAAGTTATCCTTCCTCTATTTCAATCCCTGGTGTTGCATCATTACTGCACCTAAAATAATATGCCACAGTCATGCACAAAAAATATTTGATGCAATCATCAGTCAAACAACACAACAGTGAAAGCATGCCTGCTATCATCACAAAAAATAAATAAATAAGTAACCAGAGATTATATGACACAGACCACATATTTATATACACATGCAGGGTGTCAATGCAGCCAAGTAAGGTTGTGTTGAACTTAAGTTTGCATCATCATGAATACATTCACAATAGTAAGACAAGCAATTTGTTAACAGACCTGGATCCTTCCACTACCACTTTCTAATATTCATACTGTCATTTTTCATTCAAGCGTTAACACTCAGAAATCTCCCAAGTAAAGTGCTATGTATGTTGTGCCAACAAAACATCCTGGCCAATGCAGTACTTCACAATTAAATCAATGCAAAATATTTTTTATTTATTTAACATCAGTTAACCGGGAAAGTCTGACTTGGAACAAAGCCAATTTTCAGTGGAGGCCCAGGGAGAAATGCTCCAGATACATGTCTTTATAATATGGGAGGAAACCAGAGCACCTGGAGAAAACCCACACATACCCAGGGAGGACATGCAGACTCCACACAGAAGGCACCCCAACCAAGAATAAAACTGGAGAACCTCTTACTGTGAGGTGACAACACTACCACTGTACCACTGCACCATCCAGGTATTTAATTCTACTATCTGTGCACACACACTAAATGACAGCAAAATAAATGTATCTTTCTCAGTACTCATAGTATAAAACATATTAAACCCATTTGTTTTTTTTTTAATATTAATAATTAAAGCTGTGCTGTCCACTGCTTGCCTTAAGTCTTTTAAGCATGACTACACACCATAAGCCTGCAATGTTTCTGTTTGCTATTTGTTTTGAGGGTAAATAAACCTGCAAAGTCAAAGCAGCTGTGGCTATCAAAGCTTAGTGACAAGCCGCTGACATTCCACAATACCATAATTCTCTCTGTTACTTAACCTGCCCCATCCAGCTCCACAGATGCTACCACATCTGTTCTCAGTACCCTTGTATCTACAAAATCATAGGAAACCTAAGTTTAACACAGTCATTCACACACACTTAATGATTAACTTCAGCTACTTTACACTTTTGCTGCAAGTGGGTGCATTGGCAACTGGTGACTTCAAATCAAAGGGGGGGCTGCAGGAGACAGCTGAATGTGTGGGGCCAACAGGAAGAGATGTGGTCAACTAGAAAGGAGTGGGGGCTATGCTCAAAACCACAAAAACTGGGACTTTAATTAAATACGCTGCCCTGGGTGCCAAACCGTCATTATGAGAGTCCAAGCAAGACAAAATGAAGTGGAGAAGAACAATAAATGTTTCAATGCATTGGCTACATGACAGCTTACTTAATATCTAGATGGAAACAAAAAGGTTGTGAGGCATGAAAAGATAAACTACTTTTTAACTACATTGCTAGAATGCCAGTCAAAATCAAGTATAAAAAAGCAAGCAGCACTCAACTCAAACCACTTCTCCTTACACTGCAGTTCTAATTTATATTCAGCTTTATAAAAGCACCAACATGCTAAAAGTAGCAATCTCTGTGATACCCCCACTTGTAAAAATGTTTTTTTATCCAAAAAAGACCTTCTGCCTGACAACTATCTACTTGTTTCATGGGGAAAACATGATCAAAGTAAAAAATGAACAGCAAACAAGAAACAAGCTCAAGATAAAATTGCTTAAAGGATTGATTACTGCCCGGTTATGGACCACACATGATAGACAACATGCATTTTCTGAATAATAAGAAGCATAAATCAACAGTATAAAAATATGAAAGAAAAACAGAACATTCTGCAAAATCTAGGACAGATGAAAAGTAAATGCAGTACTTATGTCTACCTTGGATAGGCGGATACTCTGCAGACTTACACTGCATAACTGCTCCTTGCCTTGCTTGGACATATCCAGAGTCACTACATGGGAGAGTGGGGTACAACAAGTATGTCACAATTTGAAATGTCTCAGGCTGACGGTGATGGCCCTGACATATTTCTCATACCTCTCAACCTCAGAGCAAGAAATCTGGACAAAGCCATAAATAGAAGTGGGTCAAAAGCCCAAAAATAAGGACAATTGTTAAATATTGCTCTTATAATATAATATAGAATAGTAGGTCTTGCATTAGTATGAATTTTCTGAAGGGTATGAAATCTGAAACTCAAATGTCTGTCATTATTTTCTAACTTCAATCTTTAATGATTTGCCACAAATTTGCAAGAAAACCACAATTTTATGAACAATGGACCAACAATGTGATGCAAAAATATAAAAGAGCCACACAATACAGCTAGGAACCTGTCAAAGAAGGGACACTTTTTTAATATTAGTACTGTTAAGTTGAGAAGCTGACAAAATAAGAGAATCTACATGCATTTCTAAAATAAAAGTAATCTATACCTCTAATCATTACACAGGAAATCTGGACAAGGCCAAATATATTGGGGGAAGATACAAACAGTTCTAAAAATTGCTCTTGTATAAACTTAAACAGTTGATAGAATAACAGGTCTTGATTTAGCATGCATTTTTCAGAAGGGTATGAAGTCCAAAACTCAATGTCTATCATTATTTAGTGACTTCATTCCTAAATTATTTGCCAGAAAACCACAATTTGTTTGAGGAACAAACCGAAAATAAGAAGCAAAAATGCGAAAATCTGGACAGTTGACAGGTATAGTTCAGCTGGGGCTGTCTGAGTTTGCTGGCCTTCTCCCTCACAAAATCATGGTGGAATGGGGCCTCCCCCTGCAGCCATTCCAATGTTCCATTACTTGGTTATTTTGCCCCATTTACCATAAACACTGTAATGTGCATACTGCTTTACTTCTGTGATGATTTGGATTTCATTTAAAAGTTTAATTTTACATTTTACAGCACAAACACTAATAGACATCTGTTAAACAAAGCAATGCAGTCTCACAATGAAAATCAACTTAGCATTAAAACTTCTCTGCCCTTGAAACTCACATTCCTTGAAACAGCATTGAAACCCACATTCAAAGAAAATACATCTGGCCAGTGGCAGATAAAGATTAACTTTGGACTGTTTTCAAATCATAAGCCCCTTGCACACGAAACATACATGTATTCTTTGATACACCTTCCTGATTGTATTAAATTATATTTTTGTATAATACAGTACAGTTGTTAGAGTGCATTTTAAATGTTTTGTTTTGAACATTTGTCCAGTAAACAATGAAACAAAATGCATGCACCAATAATAATAAAACTGCCCAATACAGAACATTTCCATCATAAAAATCTACTCAAACTTCTACAATCCACCAGTATCAGTAAATATGCACAATCTCTTCAGAAGTAAAAGTCATCTAAATAATTACACATTAAAGACTTCTGTAACTAATGAAGAGGTTGCTGCTAGCAAATAACTTTATATATCATTGTTTCATATACAAATAAATCACCTGTTGCCCTTCAGGAATAAATTGCCTGTGTTACGTTAAAAAAATGATAAGCGAGTAATATTGCAATAGGGAATGGATGGCAAACTGATAACAGGTTCATAGTTACTAGGTATCTCTGCCAAAGAGGACATTCTCAGGACTGCAGCATCCATCCCCTTTAAAAGTACAACACAAAAATTTCTCCAAAGCCAACTTCACGCTTCTTAATACAGAAGTGGCAAACTTCACGACACCCATGCAGATGGACAATAGAGGTACGACTGCTGAATCCTACACAAATGCACTTTATAAGCACTTACACGAGTGCATGGATCGTGCTATCCATAACATAACCAAGATGCTATCCACCAAAAAAAGGAAGCCAATCTGGTTGTCTTCTGCCATAAACAAACTCTACAACAGAAGAAAGAAACTATTGCAAAAAAGAGTAAAATCCCATGATTGGAGGAACTCCCTGGTCAGCCTCGGTAAGAAGCTGAGATCCCTCATAAGATCCTCCAAAGCTAGTTATGAAAACAAAATTGCCACTGATTCTAAAGAAAACCACAAAGCATTCTATAGCTATGTCAAAAATCTCAATGGCAACACTCAGATCTGCTCTGAGTTATAGCACAATGACACTAAATATACAGAACCAACTGATATTGCCAACATCCTGGCAGATAGGTTCAGTGCTAACTTTAGCCCCCTCTCAGCCCCTAAAGGGCCCATCTTTATACCGGAAGAATGCAAAGTTCCTGTAATCAAGGCTGAACAGGTAAAAACCTCACTCTCCAAAGCCAAGAACACAGCATCCATGGGACCTGACAACATCCCAGGCTGCCTTCTATATGAACTACAGAATGAACTGGCACCCCCACCTAAGTACCATGTTCAATCATAGCCTCACCTCAGGCTTTGTACACATTGAATGGCACACCATGACAGTTATCCCACTCCACAAAGGGGGGGGGCACAACAGACCCTGGGAACTACCGCCCCATTAGCCTGACAAGCCTCGTCTGCAAGGCCATGGAATGTATCATCATGGAACTCATAAACAAAGACACTGGAGATCTCCAAACTCTGGACCCCACACAGATTGGGTTTGTAAAAGGCAGATCATGTCTCCTAAATATGATAGACTTCTTTGAGGTAGTCACCAAAGCCATAGATGAGGGTAAGGGGGTTTACACAGCCTATCTTGATCTCGCCAAGGCGTTCAACACCATCTCCCACTCTGGAATTATAGAGAAACTCAGTAAACTAGGTATAAATCCCTATGTCACAAGATGGGTTGCCAACTGGCTTACTGACAGAACCCACATTGTGAAAGTAGCAGACTCCAAATCAGACTTCAGACCAGTGACAAGTGGAGTATCACAGTGTTCAGTCCTGGGTCCTCTCCTGTTTGGTATCTACTTCTCTGAAGTACAGGCTAACACAGAAGGTCTTTGGCTAACTAAATTTGCAGATGACTGCAAACTAGGAGCCATAATCAAAACTCCTAATGATGTGGACATCCTACAAAAGGGACTCAATGAGACAGATGCCTGGTGTCAAAGACATGGTCTCAAGCTCAATGCCAAAAAGTGCATTGTCATCCCCTTTGGTAAAAACTCTGTACCCATGAGCTATCACATAGGCAGTAGTCTACTTAACACCAAAAGTGTGATAAGAGACCTTGGGACACAGGTGGACAGTAGTCTCTCCTTTGATAATCACATCACCACAGTGGTCAGGAAATCCTTCTATGTGGCACACCTCATCACAAAAGGTTTCTCATCCAGAAAAAAAGAGGTCATTGTTCCCCTCTACACATCACTCATTAGACCCATTATAGAGTACAACACCCCCTTTGGTATGTACCTCACAAGACATCTACAACAACTGGAAAGGCTGCAAAAATACCTCACAAAGAGGATTACTGGCCTCATACAGATGCCCTACACTGACTGTCTCAAAAATCTCCAGCTTTACTCCGTCGCATATCACCTACTCAGAGGCAATATCTGCCTAACATACAAAGCTATGTCAAACCCAGAGCTGTTGGACATGCTCCAATTAAAGAAATCCCAATACCTCTGAGCTACACGCTCTAGGGACCTAAACCTTATCACCACAATAAACAGAACATGTTGGAGGGATAGATTCCTGTCCCAGAGACTTCCCATACTCTGGAACAGACTACCTATGTCAAACAGAGCTCCTCATTAGCACTCTTCAAGAAAAATCTTGATGATTGGATGGGTAATAGGAAATTCACCCCGGGGATCACTTCTGTGGTTCTGCTTGACAGGGACACATGAAAATAATTTTCTTGGGTGGTGAAAGCCAGGGTACCTTTTTGGCTAGGCTTGTATAGGCCCTAGGGCCAATAGCCTAGTACCTACCTATGAACCTATGAACAGTACAGTATCAGCAATGCATCAACATACTGTGGGAGTAGAACCCACAGCCTTCTGTATCAAAAGCAAGTATTCAACCTGTTATGCTATTACCAATGCAAGCAGACTCAGCATAAGCAGCACTAAACTTCTCTTCCCCTGAAGCTCTCAGCTCCTTGTAAAATCCACTCAACACTCAACTGTATCTCTCAACTTTACAGCACAAGAAATCTGAGAAAAGCCAAAATTTATTGGGGGGGGGGACAAAAGCCCAAAAAACAGGGACACATTTTAAACATTGCTTGTATAATCTTGGAAAGTTGCTAGAATAAAATGCTGGGTTACCACCATGCATTTCACTGCCAAGTCTTGAACCCAGGACCCTATGCACTACAGTCAGAGCAACATACCACTATGCCAAATCAGCTGTTTCTTGAAAGATGGGGAGACTGAAACTTAAATGGCTATCATTTTGTGAATTCAGTTCTAACCATAGCTCTCAACCTCTTAGCACAAAACACCTGCACAAAACCAATAATGGGGGAATACAGTCCCAACAATAGGGACACATTTCAAATACTGATCTTATAAACTTAGAAAATTGCTAGAATAAAAGGTTTTGTGTTACCATGTATTTTCTGAGGAATATGAAGTCTGAAATTCAAATGCCTGCCATTATTTACTGAATTCAAAATCCAGAAAATGATAGATTTTATGAAGAAGAGAACAGAACAAAAATATGAGGCAAAAATCTGAATAGTTTTCACAAGTGGTGGTGGGTAGGGAATTCAGGTTGTTGTTACCTGCACCCAAGGTACAGCATTTGAGCCTAAGTTTCTCTCTAGCCACCAGTTATATTTCCTGAGTTTCTCTCTAGCCACCAGTTATATGTAATTGGGGCATTACACACACACACACACACACACACACACACACACACACACACACACACACACACACACACACACACACCCTGTACCTGAGTTTGGAATCGCAGCTTTCTCCAAAGTCTCTTCTTCACAGCAAGACTTCCTGCAGCAGCTTCAATCGAAAGAAATACAAAGTCCCTTCTTCATGTGAGAGCAGCTATCCATACATGTCTGCAGATGTTGTAGTCTGATCCCCTTCCAGTTACAAACCACACAGATTTCTGGGCATCTGTTCTCCGATGCCTTCTCTTCATAATCCAGACTGGTTAAACAGCAGTCCGGATTCCTGCATGCATGAGCAGAGTTCTGGGACTCACAGCTAATTATTATATTTCTTTTTTCTTTTCTTTTACAGCTGGAGGGGCTGCAGTCATGCAGTCCAATAGCACGAGCCGCCCCTGAGTGGGTGTGATTCTTAAAAACACCTTTACATATTAGTCTGTATGAATAACATCTACTTAGTGGACTTACATATAAGAGTAGGAGTGTTCTTGGCGGATAACTGGTATGCAAGTATGAACCTCAGGACTATGAATATTGGTTTAAGACTGACTTTAATTTTGAACTTCATCAGGTCACTTTATTATTTTTGATTTGTGATGCATCTTAACATAGTACTTTCAGGCTTAATTTGATATTACACTGTTTCTACTTGTACAGAAAGGCCAGAGTTTTTTTTTTAAGACCCACTCTTCTCTTTGCCTACTCTGTGTTGCCATATATTGCGTTGGTCAAAATAGTCAACAGCTTTGAAAATTTCATTATCATTTTATTTCCACCAGAGTTATGAGCACTTTCATTTTGAAGACAGTGCTCTTTAATTGCCTACACTCTTAATTAATTCTCTAACTTCATCATGAAAAAACTGTTCAGTGTTGAAAAAGTGTCTCATTTCTCCTCTGTAGCACTTGTAACAATACATTTTCTGTAACAAGCTCCATTGCCAGAATTTGTAATCTGTCGTTCTTGCCTCACATAGCAAGGAACACATTTTCCTGATAGATTGTTTAACCTTTTAGAAGCAACACATGTTTCTTGTTTTAATCTGCAATACACCAGCTTCTTTGGTCAGATGGTATAATTTCTGCAACTTTTTCACAGCAATGTATCTCTCTCTCTTCCAAGTAGAGTTTTTTTTTTAAATAGCAACTTTCATTTCATAAAATGACAGTAGTTTTTCGGTAAAACAATCTTCAAGACACCAGCTGAAGTGTTGCAACCACTCCAAACTTAAACAGAAAAATAAATAAAAAATGCTCCAAATGAATCACAAACTCAAAAACTTTATTATAAAACAAATAAACAGATTGAGTGCTTTCGTCCTTTGAAAACTAGGACTTCTTCAGAATCAAACATTTCCGCTTACTAGACCTTTTCTATATCATACAAAAAACATATAATTAATTAAACAAATGATTTAAAATCACAGTACCATTAAAACCCTTTCAGGCACCACTCATAACATTATCAATAAATAATAATAATAAAAACAGCCATACGTATAAGTAAAAATGTGAACACTCTGAAAACACTCTAAAATTGCTCTTAACTGTAAAACTGTCTTGTAAAGAACACTAATACATAGTAGCTCTTTTATTTACTATGAGTTGCAAAGAAATGTGTTCATAAATCTTCAGGGGGTAAGACGCTTGTAACTTAAGCTGCCATCTAACTTCCCTCTCCTCTCAAACTGCAGCACTCTCGTAGGTTTATAGGTTCATAGGTTCATAGGTAGGTACTAGGCTATCGGCCCAAGGGCTTAAGTAAGCCTAGCCAACAAGGTTTCCTGGCTTATGCCACCCAAGAAAGTTAATTTCCTGTGCCCCTGTCGAGCAGTGCCACAGAAGTGATCCCCAGGGTGTATTTCCTATTTCCCATCCACTCATCAAGATTTTTCTTGAACAGTACTAATGAGGATCTTTGCTTGACATAGATGGGTAGCTTTTTCCAGAGTATAGAAAGTCTCTGGGACAGGAATCTATCCCTTCAGCATGCCCTGTTTATTGTGATGACAAGGTTTAGGTCCCTAGAGTGTGTAGCTTGGCGGGATTGGGATTTCTTTAGGTGAAGCATGTCCAACAGCTCTGGATTTAACATAACTTTATATGTTAGGCAGAGATCTCCACAGAGTAGGCGATATGCTACAGAGTAAAGCTGGAGTTTTTTGAGACGGTCAGTGTAGGGCATCTTTTTGAGGCCAGTAATCCTCTTTGCGAGGTACTTCTGTGGCCTTTCTAGCTGCTGCAGATGTCTTGTGAGGTACATTCCAAAAGGGGCGTTGTACTCTATAATGGGTCTAATGAGTGCTGAGTAGAGGGGAACAATGACCTCTTTTTTCCTGGATGAGAACCCTTTTGTGATGAGTTGTGCCACATAGAAGGATTTCCTGACTACTGTGGTGATGTGATTATCAAAGGAGAGACTACTGTCCACCTGGGTCCCAAGGTCTTTTATCACACATTCGGCATTAAGTAGACTGACGTTTATGTGATAGTTCATGGGTACAGAATTTTTACCAAAGGGGATGACAATGCACTTTTTGGCACTGAGCTTGAGGCCATGCCTCTGACACTGGGGATCTGTCTCAGTGAGGCCCTTCTGTAGGATGTCCACATCATTTGGGGACTCGACTATGGCTCCTAGTTTGCAGTCATCTGCGAACCTCGTTAGCCAGAGGCCTTCTGTGTTTGCTTGTACTTCAGAGAAGTAGATACCAGACAGGAGAGGTCCCAGGACTGAACCCTGTGGTACTCCATTTGTCACTGGTTTGAAGTCAGATTTAGAGTCTGCAACTTTTACAGTGTGGGTTCTGTCAGTAAGCCAGTTGGCAACCCATCTTGTGATGTAGAGATTTATGTCTAGTTTAGTGAGTTTAGCTATAATTCCAGAATGGGGGATGGTGTCGAAAGCCTTGGCGAGGTCAAGATAGGCTATGTGAACCACCTTACCCTCATCTACGGCTTTGGTGATTGCCTCAAAGAAGTCAATCAGGTTCAGAAGGCATGATCTGCCTTTCACAAACCTGAACTGGGTGGGGTCTAGAGTTTGGAGGTTACCAATATCTTTGTTTATGAGTTCCATGATGATACGTTCCATGGCCTTGCAGACCAGGCTCGTCAGGCTAATAGAGCGATAGTTCCCAGGATCAGTGGTGGCTCCCCCTTTGTGGAGTGGGATAACTGTTGCTGTGTGCCATTCAGTGGGCACAAAGCCTGACATGAGACTATGATTGAATATGGTGCTTATGTGGGGAGCCAGTTCGTTCTGAAGTTCGTGTAAAACGCAGCCTGGGATGTTGTCCGGTCCCATCAATGCTGTGTTTTTGGTTTTAGAGAGTGCAGCTTTTACATGCATATATGATTACAGGGACTCTGAATTCTTAATATATAGATATGGGCCTTTTAGGGGTTGAGAGGGGGGTAAAGTTAGCACTCAACCTATCTGCCAGAATGTTGGCAATATCAGTTGGTTCTATAATTTTCGTGGCATTGTGCTGTAACTCAGATCAGATCTGGGTGTTGCCATTGATATTCTTGACATAGCTATATAATTATTTATGGTTGCCCTTAGAATCAGTGGTGATTTTGTTTTTGTAGCTAGCTTTAGAGGATCTTATACAGGATCTCAGTTTCTTACTGAGGCTGACCAGGGAGCTCCTCCACTCATGGGATTTTACTCTCTTTTGCAACAATTTCTTCCTTCTGTTGTAGAGTTTGTTTATGGCAGGGGGCCACCAAATTGGCTTCCTTTTTTTGGAGGATAGCTTCTTGGTTCTGTTTGGGATAGCATGATCAATGCACTCATGTAAATGCTTATAGAGTCTTTGTCGTAACTGTATTGTCCATCTGCATGGGTGTCATGAAGTTTGCCACTTCTGTCTTAAGAAGCATTAAGTTGGCTTTGGAGAAATTTTTTACCATAGTTTCCTTAATGGTGGGTGGGGGTGGGATGCGGATATCTAGAGTGATTAGTTTACGGTCGGATCTGACCAATGAGGAGTTGACTTTAGGTGTGGAACACCAGTCACTCATGTTGGTAATGATTAAGTCTAGGATATTGTTGCCCCTGGTGGGGGTTTGGATAAGCTGATCCAGGTCATTGGAATTTATGAATTCCAGAAAGCGTTGAGTGAAGGAGTTGGTATATGAGTAGTTTCCCCAGTTAATGGTGGAGTAGTTGAAATTTCCCATTATTAGGGTGTTTGTTTGAACCCTAATATTTCCAGTATATCAAGAAAAGAGGAGTGGGAATCCTGGGGCATGGTGGGGGATCTGTAGTAAGCTACAATTTGGATTGCAGTTTTGCCCAGAGTTAGTTGCACTTGGATAACCTTGGATGCATTATGCTCCACAATAAGCCTGGAGGTGTGGATAACCTTAATGAATATGGACACACCTCCACCTTTGGTGTTCTGGTCCAGGTTAGATGGCCGAAAAGTGTGGTATGAGTTATAGCCTGGTAATGCAGGGGTGCTCTCATCACCCCTAGGGTTTACTTTTATATGATCCAGAATTGCAAATTTAAATTTTTGAAACCTAGGACATAATTTTGAATGTTTAAATAGTACATTGTTTTAATTCTGTTTTCCAGTATTATAAAGATGTTCATAAATCGTCTTTCTTAAAGCCCATTCGGTTTTGCCCACATAAAAAGCTGGGCAGGTGGAACATTTTGCTAAGTAGATCATTTTACTGTCTGACAGTTACCATTTAAAAAAAATATTTTAGACTGTGTTCTAACCTCTAATGTGATATACCTGGATTCTAGAATATATGACAACTGGGCACAATGCCCACACTTTTTAGTCTCTAAACTTTGTTTCTTAATCTCTACCATCCACTCATTCCTCTCAAAACTCTGCTTGAGATTTGGTCCTTTTTTAAAATAAAGAATGGTTCCAGCCCTAAAAATTGCTAAAACTCTGAATTTATTTTTTTAAATATTCCAGTTCTTTCTCACTATAGACCTGATGTCCTCAGATCAGGTCCCATATTCAACAAAAAAACCTCTCTCGTAATTTCTACTGTTGTTGCTTGTAATGTCGACGTTCCCTGTCAGAGCTACACCTAAAAGGGGTTGACATCTGTTACCTCATTGATTATACATGTAGTTAACCAAATCTTGAATAAGTTTAGTGGGGTAACCTCTTGCTAAAAACATTTCTCCTACCTTTTGTAACTCTCCTAATAATTCTTCTTTATGGGATGTCATCCTAGCTACTCTAATGAATTGTCCCGTTACAATTCTCTTTTTTTGTTTGAACAGGTGACAACTTGAGAAGTGTAAATAAGAGTTACTAAAAGCCTCATTTCGATACACATTGGACTTAATACCTTTATCACTGTGTCCAACCAAAAGTCTACAAATTGATTTTACAGTTATCGTACTTGTGGGTGAACTTTAAAAATCCAGAAAATTCCTGGATTTGTTCCTCGTTCCCACTCTATAAGATACATATATTGTCCAGGAATCTACAATATAAATTAATATGTTTGTTAAAACCACTGTGTAAAATGTATGTGGTTTCCCAGTCTAAAAGTGCTAAGTTAGCATAAATTAGGGCACACGATGCCCCCATAGCAACCCCCTTATTTTGTTTAAAAAGTTCACCCTCAAAGAATATATAGTTGTAGTCTAAAACTATGTCCATCAACTCGAGCAAAAGCGTAATTTTGAACTTACTAAAATTTGTATAAGTATTGATGCTTCTAAGGAAGTGTTCCAAGCCTTAATCCCTACAAATAACTATGTCAGTGGTTAAAATATATTATTTTTGTTCAATACATCATTATTTAACTTACCTAAAAAGTCCCAAGAGTCCACTAAAAGGTGGGGACTTTACTATAAATAAATTTCAACCATTTATCAACACAAATCCAGATGGGTTAAGTTTTGAAACCACAAGCTGCTACGATAGGTCGAAAAGGGGGATGCTGAACATTTTTGTGCACTTTAGGAATACTGAACATTGTTGAAACCTTTGGGTTAGTGACTTTCAAATAATTGTAAATGTAACTTGAAATTATTCCCTATGAAAGATATTCCTCTAAAAACAAATCTATCCATCGGTAACTAATGTATTCCTCATTAATTGAAACATTGGTAAATGTCATCTCATCTCTCAGAATATCAAAGAAGTCTTTACTATATTCCATAGACCCATAGATGACAATACGTCCTCCTTTATCAGGTTTCATTATACAAACCATCTTATCATTCTTAATCTGATAGTATAATTCCATTTTTCTTCTATTAAGGTTACGTGGAGGGGCTCTCATGTTATTGTACTTCACTTGCAAATTATATATATCTTCTGAAATGGCTTTTTCTAACATGTTTAAAATTGGATGTGTGGGGGATTAAACACACTTTTTTTCCTACTCTTAAACCATCCCTCTTGTTCATTATCCTTAAAAAGCACTGCTAAATTATGTTTTCTAATAAATAATTTCATTTCAATCAAACTGTCAATTAAATTAAAGTTATGAGTGGGTACAGAATTTAACCCCTTCTGAAAAAGGGAAAACATTCTTTTGTTGTAGTTACTTCTGTATAATTATAGATGTTAAAACCATCCTCTCCCATTAATTCCATCTCATTCCCCCCTTTTGGTTGAGCACAGATGGATGATTGCTTGCAAAAAAATCACCCTTTTTACCATAATTCTTGTACATCCTTGTTTCTCTCCATTTATAGCCCTCCTTTCCCATTTCCTTTCTTGCCTGTTTATCTAATGTGGGGTTTTCCTTGCTATTTACATTTTAGTTTGTTTTTTAATGCATCATGCTTACTATGCATATGCTTCTGTTGTGCTTAGTTGAGATTTTCTTCCCGCAGACAGCACTGTAAATAGACAATTCCCAAACAGACTATAAAAGTCCACAAACCAAATAAAATTTTTACAGATGCATGTTTTTGAAATTAAACTGTCACATTTTTTTCCAGATTTTGGCAAAGCAAGGAATGAGAGAAATATGTTCAGACTTTGAAACAAGTAAAGCGCCAGGAACCCTTTGAACTGGTATTTTAGAGTGTCCATGAAAAATGAAGGTAGACAACCACAGTTAAGTTGTTGTTGTTTGTCTTTCGGCTTTTTCCCGGTAAGGGGTTGCCACAGTGGGACTCCGGTCCGCTAATGATTGGCAGTAGATTTTTACGAAACGCCAAGGTGCCAGCTCGACACCCAACCTTCAATGAAGGCACACCCATTTACGCACACATGTCTTTCGAATGCTACCCAACCGCAGGGAGGGCATGCAGACTCCACCCAGAAGGCACTCTCAAGCCATGCCAAGAATCGAATGGAAGAACCTCTTGCTGTGAGGTAACAATGCTACCGCCGTACCACCGCGGCATCTAGACAACCACAGTTAAGTAAAACTATTAAAATATTTAAAAGGCTTGCAAGAAATGGGACATATGGTTTCAAATGTAGGATGCGACTCACTGTTCCATAATCAATCATTAATTGAATTTTCTCTGTAAGGTTTATGACCTTCTTGCTGTTAATCACTGTAAAATGAGATAGGGTAATTAAACTTTCTTCTGAAGAAAGATGGTTTGATAGCAAGTTCAAAATACTTCAGGAACAATATTAAGCAATAGAAAGTGTGGCAAGATAAATTAAAATTTCCACTGAATTTCTGAATAATTTAATTGAGACATATTTAACATCTATTGTCAATTAATATGCTAAAATAACATATGCTCTTTCTTCTCCCAGCGTGCTTACTATATTCCCTCCAGAGTCATCACAGGATAGCTGCATGTATAGTTTGTTGTGAAGAAACAGTTCATTGCAAAGGCTGACTACTGTTTTATAAACTGCTCTACACATGACACAGATATTCCTTTCAGTTGTAGAACTTGCAGCATCTCAGGTTATAAAGAAAATACAAAAGCTTTCATGGTTGTTTTAATGTTTTAATGTTTTAATTCTAACCGATAACATTTATAACCTCAAACTAGTGAGATTGTTAGTTTGAAATGCCTACTTTGAAGCATCTTTATAACACTCAACAGATTTTACTAGCTGAAGTGTCAGGAACTTAAAAAGCATGAATTTGTTCTTGAGACTGTAGCTCATTATAAAGACCATAAGTCTCAGTAAAAGATTCAGTTCTGCTGAAATTAATCAGAAAGTAATTTACTTATTTCATAACCCCACAACAATGAAAGATGAAGGTAATATAGTAGAATTTTTTTAATATTTCATCATAGTAATATAGTCAAAGACAGAAAATATTTTTGGGTGTAAGATAATTTGGATTAGTGGATGTAGTTTCATTGACAATAGCTTTGTTGGTGAGTTTACATGGAATCCGCTCATTTGGTCAAAACTTTGCTTTGTCAATTGGAGAAAAAGCCGGTATATCTGATTGAAAGTTAGCTGATTGCACAAACTAGCTTGTTTTCTGAGTGAATTTGCAGTACAGTGTAGCCCAGGGAATTGTCTCATTCCCCACTGTAGTGTGATTGTGGAGATGGTATATGTAAGTAGCAGGTGGTGTAGGGGTGCTGGTGGGGCTTGCCGCCTGCAAAAAAAAATGTTAAGGCCCAGACCTGTGCCAAACTGGTAGTTAATGATACCAACTATACTGTGCCTATGAACATTGCTAACCTGTTAGCCGACAGGTTCTGTGAAAACTTGACTCCCCTGTCCCCACCACACTTACCCCAAGACATCCCAACCACCTGTCCTCTACCTTGTATCTCTAAATTGCAGGTCACGGACACTCTCTTTACAATCAAAAACACAGCGTCCATGGAACCTGATAACATCCCAGGCTACGTACTACATGGGCTTGAACAAGAATTAGCAATCCTAGTGGGTATTCTTTTCAATTATAGTTTAAGCGCTGGCATCTTCCCAGCTAAATGAAAAAGGCCACCATTATCCCCTTGCACAAAGGTGGTGCTTCCACTGACCCTGGGAACTATAGACCTATTAGCCTGACTAGCCCTATCTGCAAGGCCAGGGAGAATTATCATGGACCTTATCAACACAGATATTGATAATCTCCAAACACTTGACCCTACTCATTTTGGATTTGTCAAAGGGAGATAATCACTGTTAAACCTGGTGGACTTCTTTGTGACAGTCACCAAGGCCCTTGATGAGGGGAAAATCTATGCATTCAGCCTACCTAGACTTAGCCAAGGCTTTTCACACTATCCCTCCACTCAGGCATAATTAACAAACTAACCCAACTAAGTATTAACACATATATCATTAGATGGGTCACTAACTGGCTCACTGATGGAACCAATATAGTCATAATAGGGGAATCCACCTCCAGCAGCAGACCTGTAACTAGTAGAGTTTCATAGGCATCAGTCCTGGGACCTCTACTATTTGGAATCCATTTCTCTGAAGTGCAAGCTAAAAATAAAGGTCTGTGGCTGACAAAGTTTGATGATGACTGCAAACTGGGTGCTGTCATAGAATTTCCAAACGATGTCAGCATCCTACAAGAGGGTTTTATACAAAGAAATAACTGGTGCCAAAGTCATGTCTTAAACTAAATGCAAAAAAATGTATTATTATTCCTTTCATTAGAGTGAAGTTCCTGATAACTACCACATCGATAACAACACCCTAAGTACATACTCAGCGGTAAGAGACCTGGGCACACAGGTTGACAGCAACCTTACCTTTGATCACCATGTCTCCACAGTGGTAAGAAGGGCATTTTATATTGCTCATCTCATAAGTAAGGGCATTGCCTCCAGAAAAAAAAAAAAGTTATAACCTCCCTGTATTCTTCCCTCATCAGGCTAATAATTCAGTACAATGTCCCTTTTGGTATGTACCTTTCCAAGCACCTGCAGCAACCAGGGAGACCACAAAGATTCCTACCAGATAGGTGTACTGTATGTAACAAGCTAAATTCAAACAATCTGCACAACTAGTGGAATAAACAGTCAAACAATTCAAATTTTTTTTAACATCTCACAGACTGCATTAATAACAAACTCATTTTCCTAATGTGCCCATACCACAAATAGCAGACTAATTCAAAATACAGAACACACAACTGCCTTGTTTTTTAGTTTCTAATATGGCAAAAACTAATTGCAGAATAAACAGCTGAATGCACTCAGTATATAGAATTGTGCATATCACCAGTTACAGTCATAAGCCATATCATCACACTGCATTCCAGACAAAACAGCACAATTTCATATTGGGAACCAGCTCAATGTTCTATTAGTTTAGAGTAGATATGGCAATACACAATTATTAGCTTACATTCATGAATTACGGAATAGCCTAGCCTTTGGTTTAAGAGTGGAATATATTTTCAGATGCACTCAACTCCTGAATGATCACTACATCCCAGATGTACAGTGTAATGGTGGGACTGTGTATGAGCAGCAACATCACCACTGCATGCTTACCTGTTATTTTACTCTTTACCTGTTGCTACCTGCTAACAGTGGCAAATATTCATAATAATCCTGTTTCCTTAGTGGGACACTTCTTTGAAGTCCTCCTATTTCCCTGAGGTGCTGCAATATCAGAGGTGATTAGATTTAGTAAAAGTGTACAGGGAGTATGATAAGCTTGCTTCTATTCATCCAGAGAAGTTTTTAATCATTTTTTTCTTGAAAATTTGCAGAAGATGAAACTCAGTTACATAACCTGTTAACAATACCCCATCCATTTTTATAAATTAATGCCACCTCTCCTTACCGTACTGGCAAAAAAAAAGTTTAACATCAGGATCAAGACACACAAACTCAGGAGGATATATTCCATAAGAACACAATACTTGATTAAGGTGAGAGACAAAAATATTAGAAATAGAAAGAAGGTCAAACTACAGCTTTGAAAACTGAAATAAACAACCTGGACAAACAGATTAAGCATACTGTGAGACAAGATCAAAAATGATTTGAATAAAATTTATATGAAGATATTAAGCATAATATAAAACATTTTTATAGATACATAAGATGTGGAAGGAGTAAAGACATACAAATCAATAAACTTTGTGTAGATTCTAAAATTTATTCTCAGACACTACAGATCATAGATATATTACAAAATCTTATACAAAACAGTTTGGATTCTCAAAGTGGGTGATAAGTTGCCCTAGTAACATCCAGGTAACCTCAGATAATGAAATCAAATAAGATTATATTGAAAAAGAACTATGCAAACTGGACCCAAACAAAGAACAGGGAGGAGACGGAATTAATAATATGACATGAGAACATTTCAGCAAGAAATTACAGTACCATTGTATCTGTTATTTACTAGATTGTATAAATATGGAGAGATTCCTCAAGATTGGAAGCATGCACTTATTAAACCTGTCTTTAAGGCAAAGGGGAGATGGACAAACACAGAGTCATACAGACCCTTAAGTCTACTTTCATGTTGTGTAAAAATAATGGAGAAGGTAATATTGGATAAATTATTGTTAGAACTGGAAAGGTTGGGACTTGAAACCATATATCAGCATACAGCTATGAATGAAACATTGTGCTGTCATTTAATTTATATAGATTTAACTTCAACATTTGACAGGCTCATACACAAAATATTGATCAATAAATCAGAACAGCTAGGTATTGATGAACTCTTGATAAGATGGATAGCTGCATGTCTTCCAAATAGGACATAGCAAATATCGTACAGTAATTGGACAAGTGAAATTCTTGGTTACAGTCAATATGTCCCACAGGGCTCTTTCGTAGGCCCATACTTGTTTAGACTGTATCTTTCAGATCTATATTTTTTATTTGAGGTGTTCTACAGTCTGTATGCAGATAACTTGAACTGGCTAAAATGATTACATGTTTCACAGATAGGACATGTCTGCAAAAGAACTTGATTAAATTGACCATTTGGGCACAGGAGAATAATATGGTGATAAATACATCAACAACCAAGCATATGCGATTTAGGAGACTGACTGGTGAATATTTAATACAGCACGCAGCGATTGAAACTATTGATTCATTTAAGGACCTCATTATATGGATAGAAACAGCTTTGAGTTTTTCTAATCATATTAACCAATTGGTTAGTGATAGTTATAGAACTATAGGTTGCATTAAAAGATTTATAAAGTCTAGGAAATCAGAAATGATGAAGTCATTTTGTTTGTTGGTACATTAGACCCAAACTTGAGTGAGGAATAACAATATGTAAACTGTACAAGTAAACAAGCATGAGTAAACTGGAAAGAGTACAGTGGAAATATACCAAGTGCAACCATAAGTGTGAAAATTTAGGTTATTATGAAAGACTAAACTATCTGAACTTGTACTGTGTCTCGTACAGATATTTAAAAGGAGACCTTATTCAGGTTTATAGGGCGTTTAGAGTTAACTACCTATGAGAATGTTAAGGGTTATCAAAAGTAGTAGAAAATCATTAAAGTATGTAGAATATTCTATAGGAATGAGAAGTGTACAAATTGGTTCTCTGAGAAAGTAGCTGATGCATGAAATAGACTATCAAATTATATTAAAGTAAGCACTAGTTTAGATATTTTAAAGAACAGCCTGGACACTCTTTATGGGAACAAATGTTTTGGTATATTGGCAGGCTAGAAGGACATTAATGCCCATTTCTGAAATATTTGTATGTAGGTATGTATATATTGGCATTATGCTTATCACTTTTGCCTTCAACAGTTTGTCACCCAGGTTTAGATTTTTTGTGCCTCTTGCCATTCAACTCAACCTCATTTCTTCCTGTGGCAGTTAATTGATTCTCTCCCTCTCTTTCTCTTCCTGTGTTATCTGATCACCCCTCACACTTCACCTAATGTCTGTGAAACTCTACAATTTTATCTCATTAAGGCTAATACCTAAACATTCAAATCCAGTCCGCTCTGTGATTTTCAAATGCCGCATGTTAAAACTAAAAGCTTTATAACTCCACATACCGTTCTAGAAAAGTGAATTTGGAATGTTCAAGTCTAAGTACTTTTCCATTAGCTATTCGTTTGTATTTTTGCCTAATGTGTCTGATCTAACATTACATGTGTATGTAAGTCCATAATACTTCCAGTATTATTTCAGTGGCTAGGTCTTGCTTTCATACAGTTGTCAGTATTGTATATTATATGTCTCTCAGGTTTATGTAGCTTAACATTTACCTTGATGACCAGAGAACATTCTTCAAATGTCATTGCAGTCTTTATTTGTACAAATCACTTCTCTAAATTGTTATTATTGTTCCAGGCTGAATCTGAAATTAGTCTAATAGGATCAGTGTTCTACCATGCAAAAAAAAAACAAAAAAACAAAAAAAAAACTTAAATAAATTAATAAATATGTACCTTAACAAGGATTTTTATGTTGGACCTCTCCTCCCTAGACAGCCCTCATAAATTAGTAAGTGTGTATTGTCCCTGGCCAAAACTGATGTAAATAAGCTGATTAACAAACCAGTCTTACCCAATTAAGATCAGCACCCCAACAAGATTAGGGAGTACAAAGTAAGCTAGTCAAAGTGCATTGACTGAAGTAAAATGTTACTTTTATTCAAGAAGCCACGTGGAGAAAGATAAGTGGAACATTACCAGCTCAATAGGTGGTACCCTTACCTTTGGTCCTATAAAATCAGAAGGCTGATGGTGCTATCTCCCTGCCCCAGCTTCATGGATTCATTTTCCATTACTGACACTGCAGTGCAACATGAGAAAGGGCTGCACTTCAGTGGGTGATGTCCTTGGGAAGAGATGTTAAACTAAACTCTTGAGGTAGTGGTAGCTCTGGTAAATCTAAAATGAGGGGGTTCAACTTTATTCACAAACAACTACATATTTCTAAATTGACAAGGCAAAAGTATATTCATATATACTTATTTACAAGAAACAAAAAATAAGCACAAATATTCAATCTCCCCAGGCTTTCAATCATAACCAACATAATGCATCTTTCAGTATTAAATGTTCATTCCAGATTTTGATACATGAGAATTCAGCACATCTCACTTTTCAAATGTGCCGTAAGGAAGCATTTGCTTTATCTACTGCATCATAGTCTACCTTCATATCGTAATAAACATGGATTACACCATTTATAGTCAATTTAGGAACATGACCCCAAATCAAAAAGCAATATTCACAGCATTTTTGAAGTTTAGGACATAGTTTGTTCTGTAGTAAACAGCTAACAAATTCGTTTACTTTTCTACTTATATTACATAAGTGCCTTAACTGGTAATTTGCTCAAACTAAGGCTCCAGATAAAGTAAGTACATTCTGTTAAGTACAAATAACCAAAAACAAAACACAGTTTCACCCAAAATAGCACCAATAACACAAACAACAGGGTGAAATGAGAGTCTGTAGGAACAGTAAAGTCGATAAGCTTTAATTCTAACAATTCTTCTTTGAGAGATATACCAAAAATGCTTCCCATACTAAATTTGTGCCATACCTTTCTCTTTGTTACTCAACTAATATTGCATAATCTCCATACTTTATATTTTAACATATAGTGTTTCATTTCTATGCCAGTAAAATTATGTTTTGTCTTATGATCACATGCTTCAAAAAATCTTTATAAGTAATATATAATTTCATCATACAAAAAAAATAGGTGCTTGTTTTACTATCTGTAAAATCCCAAATAAATGCAATGAACTAATTAAAACAATAAGGTTTTATAAAACTCATACCATCTCTATTTTTTTACAGTATTAGAGTCCCCTTTTAATGATTTTGAAACATGGACCCCCCCCCACATGAGCAAAAAAAGAAGATACTTGACAGGTTCAGAGTGGTCAGAGACTTTACTGGGTTTTAGTGGGTATGAACTGTCGCTCGTCTTGGGTATTCAAATAAGAGTCTTTTATTACAAACAAACACATCAGGATGGATGACTGGAACATTAAACTTAAATGAACTAACTTACTGACTGACTGCTACAGACATACATGCTTTTCCTCTGGCTGCTCACTCAAAATGGCACTCTTGCTTGCAAGTGATCACTACTTATATACACATGCCCATAGACTGGAATAGCTCTTAAAGGTGCAACACACACTCTGATCTACATCCTCCCACTTTGTCTATTCTGTTCTGCAATGAAAAATGACAACTGGAAGAGCATGAACATTCTACAAATATATACAAACAATAACAGTCATGTCCAGCTTGCCATATATTTAGGATTAGGTCTTGAGATACAACCTGTCCTTGTAATACAATAATTAGAACTGGGTTTAGCAACAGGGACAGTCACTGGGGAATCTTCTTGAGGATTTTCAGGGATACTTTCAGGAACAAGAACAGACAATGAAATGTTCTCTGGAAAAATAACACTGGGCAAATCACTCTGAGAATTAGCGTCTTTATTACAGACAGGATACTGTAACACTGGCCCAGACATCAGTAGTAAATGTTTCCGATTCCGCCTGAATTCCATACCTTGTGACTCAATGATGCATGATCTCGGTTCTTAACACAAATATTTCACAAATCCTATTTGGTCAAATCCTTTTGCTGTCTGCATCCTCACTCTCTCTCCTTCTTTTAATGGGTTCAGAGGCTTGCTGGTTTTATCATAGTAGGACTTTTGGAACAAATGCTTCTTTATGAATTCAGCTTTTACTGCTTTGTTGTTTTTAGAACCTGGAACCAACAAATTCTTACTGATTGGTAGTCTGGTTCTGGTGTGTCTTTACATTAATCTTTGAGCAGGTGAACCAAGAAGATTGTCATAAGGAATGTTTCTGAGATTAAGCAAATTTGCAAAAAACATCAGTATTGCCACATTTAGATTTTTCCAAAAGCTGTTTTGCACTTTGAACTGCACGTTCCGCCAGGCCATTCGATTGTGGGTATTTAGAACTACTCTTAACATGAATAAAGCTCCATGTTTTGGCAAATATTTTAAACTGCTGACTTGTAAACTGTGCAACATTGTCAGAAACTACTTTGTTCGGATTACCTTGGACAAAAATATAATCTCTTCAACTTTATAATGACAGTGTTGGACAGGAGATTAGGAAGTAGGTCAATCTTGAACCAATTTGAATGAGTCTGCTAACACCAAGTAATGTTGACCATTCCATTCAAAAATGTCTGTAGCTACTGCTGACCAAGGTAGCTGTCTGGCTTAGATGAAGTGGTTCTTTTCGCTGATGGGGTTTAGTACTATTACAAACAGAATAAGCTGAAAGTTCTTTCTCAATATCTCTTGACATAGAAGGCCAAAATACTAGTCCTCTTGCCCTTCTTTTGGTAGAATCAGTTCCTGGGTGGTCACAATGCAAGATTTTAATATACTCTTGTTGCAAGGATTTTGGAGCAATCACTTTTCGACCTTTCAGGATGATACTATCTTCCATCAAAATCTCATCTCTGTAAGGAAAATAATGCTACACGTCTAGTGGTAAACAAGATTGCTTTGACAGCCATCCTCGACTGATAAAGTGATTGAGCTTCTGGAGAATTTAATCTGAAGCTGTGTGAGTTCTAAGCTCATCAAGATGTATGTAAAAATTTCTCACTTCCATGACTTCAAAATCAGGTTGCTCATTCTCATGCTGTTTAGTAGTTCTTCTCGACGATCTGGATACAGTATCAGCAAGATAAAGAAGATTGCCTTTTGTGTAAACCAAGTGAAAATTATACTTTTTCAACTTTAACATCATGCATTGCAATCTTGCGGGAGCTTTGTGCATTGGCTTTTTCAAAATACTAACCAGAGGTTGGTGGTCTGTCTCAATATGAATAGGTCAGCCATAAATATAATCATGGAATTTCAAACATGCAAACACAATTGCCAAGAGCTCTTTCTCTATTTGAGCATACTGCATCTCAGTTTGAGTCAGAGTTAAGGATACTGGTCTGCCCTCTTGAAGAATGTCTGCACCAAGACTAAACTTCAAAGCATCACAAGAAAGAGTTACTGGTTTGTGAACATCATAGTATCTTAAAGTGGGTGGACTGGCAAGTCTCTGTTTCAAGGCATCGAATGCTCTTTGGTGTTGTTCCAACCAGGACCAAGTTACATCTTTGCATGTCAGCTCTCTTAGCAGTGCTGAAAGGTCACTCAAATCTGGGATGAACTTGCCCAAATAGTTGACTATTCCTAGAAAACATTGTAAGGCAGTAACATTGTCTGGAGCTGGCATCTCAAGAATTGCAGTTTGCTTGGAAAGCATCTGGTTGTAAGCCTGAACTGGTAAACAAATGACCCACATAAGTTACTTCTTGGAGCCTGAATATGCATTTCTGAGGATTCAACTTAAGATTCACTTCACGAGCACATTCCAGAACTTTCCTGAGGTTTCTATTCAAGTTCACCATTGCTACCTACAAGAATATCATCTATTAGAATAGCACATGGATAGCCAGAAAAAAAATTGCTCTATCGCACACTGGAAGACTTCACTGGCAGAATTTATCCCAAATGGCATTCTCAAAAATCTGCACCTTCCAAATGGTGTACTGAAAGAGGTTAGCAATGAAGATTTTTAGTTGAGCAAAATTTGCCAAAATAAACTTTTTGCATCTAAGACAGAAAAAAATAGTTGCATTTGGTATAAGAGCATCAAGTTCTTTGGCTGTACACATAGGATGATGAGGTCCTTTTAGTATTTTGTTCAAATCTCTTGGATCAATAAATATTCTAATATCATATGAGCTTTTCTTATGAGCTACCACCATGGAGGATACCCATTCAGTTGGTTCTTCAACTGGACAAACTACACCTAGACACACCATTCTGTCTAGCTAAGCTTTGACTCTGCCCTGCATGGCTACTGGACCTTCCATGCTGGTCTGATAACTGGGCTTACCTCATGGTCTAACTTCATGGAATACACAACTGGAAGTTTGCCTAACTTGTCTTCAAAATGATCAGCATAGTTAGAAAAAATAGTTTGTGTGAAATTCTTACTACTAGACGTACTTACATGGTGAACTTCTGCTTTAAATGAAAGCATTCCCATTTTCAAACTGTCTTTGAGGCCTAACAATAACTGCACATGTCTTTTGACTATGTAAAATTGCAAGTCATTGCTGTTCCCAGCAGAATAACATGAAAGCACTACAGAACCACAATAGGCAACAAGCTTTGCACACTTTGCCAGAGCAAGCTTCTCACTAGCTCTTACTTTGGCAAACATTTCTGCTGACATAACATTGTATTTTGAACCATTATCAACTTTGAGCTCTACAGGACTCCCATTAATCAGAACAATACAAAGTACTTCATTCTTTGTTCACAAATCTACCACATTGACTGTTTTACCAAGCACTGACACACCACCAACGTAAAAAGTAGGGTCGTAGCTTTCTAGTTGATCAACTTGCCTCTTTGAATGCTCATATTTAATAAAATAATGTGCCCCTCTTGTTTACAGAACATTTTGAAATGATTCCACTTTTTACATGTGTGGCACTGCTGACCAAAAGTTAAGCACTCTCTCGTTTAGGCTTATGGCTACCTCCACAATTACTATCGTTGACTGTGAGGCTTGCCTCAGGTTTTGCTGACTCACCCCTCTGCTTTACTAAGCATGCTCTGGATTTTACTGGAGCTACCCTGGATTTTACTAGAAAGGCTCGGGCTGGGGTCACACCCTTAGGCCTGTATCTTTTAACCTCATGCTACATACTATCAACATTAACACTGGAAGGCACTGCAAGCATGCTTTTCTCATTTGTAAGCATATTCACATGTTTTTCTGTGAGCGTGTATATCTGACAAATCTCTATGGCCTTATTCAAAGTTAAATCACTCTCTTGAAGCAAAAACTTTCTCACTGCATCAGCTTTAATACCACACACAAGCCTGTCTTTTATCAACTCATCTCTTAACTCACCAAATCTGCACATTGTTTTGCCTTGTTTCTCAAGTCAGTTATGTATGCTACAAAAGTTTCACTAGGCTTTTGCTCTCTTGTGTAAAATATGTGCCTTTCCATTCTAATATTCATTTGGGGGTTACACATTTCTCTAAACTTACGTTTTAGGCACTCAGGGTCTTCCTGCGTTTTAGCCGGTACCACAATATGACGGTCTTCCCCCTTTCCTACATACACAGCTGGGGCATACACAAATGAACGCTCTCTTTCAATGGCTTCTGAAGCAGTTAACTTAAGCAGAATAAATGAGCGGGTATGTGCGTCTTTATTAGAAAAAGCAGCCTGTATGAAAAAAACATACTCTTGCTCAAACACTCTCCAGCTTTCAGAAACATTAGTATCAAATACAAGTGGAGCAGGTCAGCAAACTCCTTCTGCCATACCAACAAAATGCTCTTGCAATTATGTATAAATGCACACATATACATAGCAGGTACTCGAAAATATTTAACTATACAACGATGACTGTATTCTGTGAAATAACTGTGCTGCAATACTGCACACACTTGTAAATGCTTTGCACACTTCAGATATCAAGAATAGCTTTAGTTAATATGAAAAAGAAGCACATATAAAAAAATACAGTAGTTTTCCCTTAGTTGTAGATTTTATGCGATTTGGAAGTTATTTCAAGATTTTTTGTAAGCATTTCAAGTATTTTTAGCAGTATAGTGTAGTTTCGACCATTTTGTTTAATTAGAAAGTTGTTTTGAATGTTTTGAATCCTTTGTTTTATATTCGTTGAATAAAAAATTATTTAAACAAATTTTAGTACCTGGATTTATCTTTCTGACCTGTTTGCGAGTCATTTGAGCTTCGGATGATTCACTTCTGTATATTCCTTCACTTGTGGCTGTGTGCCTCATGGTCTTGAAGAAGTTTCACATTAGATCCCATTCTGACACCATGTCACTTGTCTTGTGTATTCAAACAAGACGATGAGGCTGTGTGTTCATTTAAGTAGTTTATTACATATAAACATATCAGGATGGATGACTGGAACATTAAAGTTAAATGAACTAATTGACTGACTACACCACACATATATGCTTTCACTCCGGCTGCTTACTCAAAATGGCACTCTTTCTTGCACGTGCCTAGTACTTATATGCACATGTCCATAGACTGCAATAGCTCTTAAAGGTGTAACACACACTCTGATCTACATGTATGACCCCATAGGGGTACTGGAGGAATGCATTTCCCTATCCCTGTGGACACTAATTCTCATTCTTCATTGAGCTTGTCATAGGAACCTTCAAGAGATAGAGGACATGTTAGGAATCTCACAAGCTTCTGCTCAAGGATACTGCAGCAGTTCCTGGGTGATTCTTGATGCATATGGATCAGCGCATCCATTTCCTGGTGCCACCTCAGGACCAAGCCAGGAAAATGCATGCCTTTCAAGGGTTTGCATGTTTCCCTGAGGTAATTGGTGAAATAAATTGCATCCACATTGCAATTAGGACCTTTCTGGTTCACAGGGGGAGTGACACCACAATAGGAATGGCTACTGTTCCATCAATTGCAGGTAGTGTGAGATACATGGGGGAGGGCATAATCAATGTCTCTGTTTGGTAGTGAGCATGATTCCCATATCTGGCACAGTAGCTCAGTCTACCACCTCTTCCTGAAGGATCCCCAGTAGTCATCTTGGTGGTAAGTGGAAAATATTATTTTTTTATATTGTATTTAAGTAGTTATTCATGGTAAAATGTATTGCTGAATGCTAAACCACTTTTTCTTTGTTTTGTCTTGCCATTTTTCGCTGTCTCTCTCTCTCTCTGCATTTTTTCTTGTCTGGTGATGCTGGATATCCACTGCAGCCATGGCTCATGGCAACAGTAAGGAATCCAAATGGAGCTGCAGAAGAGACCTGTAACATATCCCTGACCCAGACCCTATTGTCATTGAGAGGGCCATTTCAGGTGACAGGATGAGTCTGAGGGTGCCATTCAGTATAACACAGCTACTGCATGCAGGATGCTTACTACACATTGCATTCTACATAACATGATCATACTCTGGTCTGGTGGTGAAGTGACCTATGCTGTAACTGCAGCTCCCAGTTCCAGCTCAACTGTGACTAATGATAACCAGCTTGTAGCAGTAGTAAGGGACCTTGTGTAGCATGCACAGGCATGGCATATGACTGCACAGCTAAGAGGCAGCGTCTAGTCCAGAACTATGGATCATGACATTCAGGTTAGTGTTTCCTTTTCTGTAGCAATCACATGAGTATAACTGATGCATGCAATGATATTTGTGGTCTGTGCTGTTTGGTGCATGGCCTGCTGTCGCTGTTCATCTGACATTCTCAGTTCTCATACAGACATTTTCTCTCATTTTAAAATATATATTTTTAATTTCATAACATCTATTTATTTTATTGTTTATAGAAGTTATGCCTGAGTGCTCACTGCTTAGTGATGTCCTAAGGCATATCACAGAAGTAATAACTTTTTTAACTGTTTTACAAAATAAATTCTGCTAATGTGGTGTACATAAGTAGGCTTGTACTGAATGTCCTCATTAGGTATAATGACTAAAAGCAGTTATTTCAATATTTGATGACTTAATGCAATGCAATGAATAAAAATGCTTTATATTGTTTTTATATTTTGCAAATTTTTATCATATTAGAGTATGTCTGCTGAGGTACTGCACATCAGATTATTTTTACTTTGTCATACACAATAAGTATTGATTTCAGAGGCAAAAAAATATCAGTTGTGCAGTGGTGATGGTGATGTGGCAGTAGTGTTTGTGTAAATGGCGGGATACTCATTTAAATGTGTAATTTTCTCATTGATGTGCTTCCGTGAAAAGTTGTGTACTAATACTTTTCAGGTGTAGGTAACTGCCAGCTGTAGGAATGTTAATACATAGAACATGAGGTGCTAATGACTGCAGTCTCATGCTATGTCATACAGATTTATCTCCACAGTTTCTTGAGGTTCTAAGCAATGTTATTACACAAGCAGTAATGCCTGACAGGGTGTGTGTTAATGTATAATTAATGCCTGCCCAGGGGTGTTGTGAGGCCCAATGCCGCAGGCATTAATTAGACATTAACACACACCCTGGAGGACATTATTGCTCTTACATAATGGGCTCTCTGTAAAATTGTTGTGTTTTACTTCCTTATGTATTTTTTAAGTACTATTTTATTTTTTAATATATTTTTGATGTAAAATAGTTCCTTCACCTAATGTTTCATACTTGCTGTAGTCTATGTTAATGGTGTTGGAGTAAGCATTTTACATCAAACATATATAAAAAATAATTATAGTGTTTAAAAATAATAAGCAAGTGAAACACAATAATTTTATATACAGCCCATTCTCTCTCTCCCATACACAAGTATACAGTCTCTTCTGCTTTCACACACATACATACATATACACAAGCAGTCTCCTCTTCTTTCATACATGTATGGATTCACACAAGATCGGTCTCACTCTCTCTCGCTCTCTCTGTCACACACAGTCTACTCTGCTTACATACATGCATTCAGTCACACATCACTCTCGCTTTCTCTCTCACTCTCTGGATCATACCTCTCAACTTCTTACAACAAGAAAGTTGAACAAAGCCTAGAATAATGAGGGGGGTGCAACATGGGGGCACATGTTTAATAATGCTCTTATAAACTTAGAAGGTTGTTAGAATAATAGGCTTTGCCTTCACAATAACATACATTTTCTGAAGGTTATGAAGTCTGAAACTGAAATGCCTGACAATATTTGGTGACTACAACCTTCTATGATTTGCCAAAAAAACACATTTTATGTGGAACAGATACAAAAATATAAGGCAAAAATCTGGACAGTTAAGAGGTATGCTCTGGATCTCTCTCTCACACACTCACACACACACACACACACACACACACACACACACACACACACACACACACACACACACACACACACACACACACACACATTGCACACACACACAGTCTCTCTGCTTTCATACACACATACACTCACACAAGATCGCTCTCACTATCTCTCATTCTCTCTTGTATACACAGTCTCCTGTGCTTCCATACATGTATTCAGTCACATCACTCTCGCTTTCTCTCATTCAGACACACACAGATAATATCTCTGCTTTCATGCACGCATTCATGCTCACATGCAGGCAAACATAAACACACATAAACACATACTTTTCTATTTCCCCTCACTCAATCTCTCTCTCTCTCTTACACTCATACATGCATACACTCTCACACACACACTTTATTTTATTTTTTTATTTTTTTTATTTTACACTTGCTGAACACCAAAAGCACTGCTTAGTGAGTGTAAAATAACAGCTTTCTCACTCTCACTTTCACTGACATGCACACATATACTCAAACACAGTCATAAACACACACACATACCTAGCTTTTTTTTAGTTGTCTTCTTTTTAATATTTTACACCCACTACGCAGCAAAAGTGCTGCTTTGCGAGCATAAAATACTGGCTGTCATTCTGTTTCCTCAGTCCAAACTCCATGGTGGCTTGATATGCTGCCATGAAGCAGTGGACTCGTTTTTCTCAATGGGCATTAGTTGTAAATTAATACACTGCTGGAGAATGCTCATTCTCCAGCAGTGTACTGATGTACAGTAAGTCCATTGTCTAAAAGGATGTAATGCATACATTTGTAAAGTAACTCACACAGCCCCATTTTTTGTCATGTTATCTTCCTTTTGTAAAGTAACCCACACAGCCCCATTTTTTGTCATGTTATCTTCCTTTTAGTTAAACCATTCAACAGTCTTTATAAAGGTGAATTTATAAATGACAGAATTGTCAAAGTTAATTGACAGTAGTTCAAGATCAAGTGCTTTTGAAGAGGGACTGTCATGAGGGCAGTATGGTAAGCAGGTGACCTTACAGACATTGATCTGACAGTGCTTTGTGAATGTGATTGGGACCACGAAGTCGCAGTTCTAGTAGGTGTAAATGAATGCTGATGTGGCCTGTATGACATCTGTTGTGACTGTCCTCCCTGACTAGTTACATTACTTTCCTGAGAAGCACTTGGAATCTGATGTGTGATCTGCCCCATGGGTATGGACAGTCCTGTATCCCTTCCAAGAATGACCCCTGCTTGAGTCTGGCAAGTCCTAACTAGTGTATGAACAGAGGCTACCACGGATGCTTAGTGTGCTGCCATATTGCACATTAGTGTGATCGTGGCATTATCCCTACTCTCTGACATCTTGAGGTACTGCTAGAAATCCTCACGGATACTCTGGAGGGTCTGACCATTTCCAGCTGACTCTCTGTAGCAGTGCTCTGAACACTAACAATGTCAAGGCACATTTACTGCTAGGCACCCAATGCCTTTCATGTTTCTTTGGGAGGTGTAACAACTGTCTGCACCTGCATCTCCTTTGTAAAGGACTCACTGTGGATACTGTTACCTCTGAATGTCTACCACCACCCAGAAAGTGTTCATCTCAGTTTGGAGATACCGATGTAGAGGTGCATGGTTGTTCACCATGTACAAGCCTGAGAATAATGTCAGCATGTGCTTGATATGCCACTTTCCTCAGGCTGCATCATAAATACAACCATGTTATCATCATGATTAGCATCATCAGCCATTCTGCTGTTGATAGCCTCGAGATTCAAGGGTATGGTGGAACTGTTTGTTTCGGCAGCTGACCCTGTAAAAAATGATATGAAAGCATTACTCATAATGACATAGCATACACTACTGTATGCCTATTAAGGAGGTGTGAGGGACACTTACCATACAAACTCTCTTCAATTTCATTTTTTGCAGATGTACAAGGTTCACCTAGTAATAGTACTTGTCATTTGTTTAATGTAATCATGCATTGACAGCATTCAGTTTTCCACATGAATATATGCCCCTCTTTTTAAACCAACCTTCCTGATGAGTGTTGCTGCTGCAGACATTGGTAACAGTCAGTGTGCAGACCATCTCTGATTATCCCAGAGCCATCATTATCTGTGCCATACTCATCTCCACAAATGGAGAGAAGGTATTCCTCATCTGATAGTAATTGGATAATTGTTGCACCCCCCACACACACATACTGATATGGGCAATTGCATTCCACCTTGTCTTGCACATCCTACCATATCATTTGCCCTCTTCTTATACTGTGCTAATGCCTGGTTTTTTGCTGACCACTGCATTAATGTCATTGACAATTTGATTCCTGGCTTTATTTCTGTCAACGTGTTTGGGTCCCCATTACCAAAGAGACCTTTCTCATATGCCCTACAGGGTGCCATTAGGACAAGGTTTTCGTCCTGGCTGAAATGATCCTTTCTCTACCTTGATACCTTATTTTACATCATTTTCCAGTGTCAAAAAGTCACATTCATACACACACACACACACGCACACACGCACACACGCACACACGCACACACGCACACACACACACACTCACAAAAACATTTGGATGCAATCATCATTCAATCTGAACAACACTGACCACATGGGCCTGCCACTCTTCAAAAAATTCTTAGGTAACACATACCCCAAAGTTATATACCCATACAGTGCAGCCAAGTGATGTTGTGTTATACTATCAGTTGCAGTACAGTCACATAAATAAAGCAAACATCTTTTTAACAGGTTCATATTTCTCCCACCTCCTTCCACTATGTATTTATATATTTTTTTATTCATTAGTGACAGTCAGAAATCCCCAGTAAAGACACAAGCACATTGTACCAAGAAAACATCAGTACTAGTGTAGTATTTCACATGTTAATGACTGTATTTCTGCCATGTATGCACAATAACTACATGACAACAAGGAAATGATTTTCCTGTGTTTAATAATCATTTACAATGCTGCTGCACTGAATCCACACTTCCAAATGACATTTTTACACCATTCAATACCCATTATAACATGCACGTGATATTAGTAAAAGCAACATTTCCTTAATTTAACTCAATACTTTTACCTATTTGCAAGTGCTTCTTAATAAATTACAATATTTTTATTATTTTCTAACTTAAAGAAGTCTGTGGTTTCTTATGTCATTTGCTGCCTAACTCAAACAATAGCAAGTTATTCTGGTGGTATTCAACTTTCTCATGTAAATGTAGGTCTATTTATGTTTTGTATGCAAATTAAGATGTTTTTCCATGTATATCTTTGAATTTCAGTAATATGCAAAACATGTACAATGTCTTTTGTGTATAAATAGCTCTGTAATACTCATGAACATGGATTCAGATTACTTTGAATGCTTTGTGGATGGCAGCAGATTCCACAGCCATCCACAACACGTGCATACCTTCCCTAACCTGCTGCAGGAATGTGTGCATATGGTCCGTGATGCTGAAATGAGGAAAATATTCAGATAAAATGAGGTCTTATGCATTATGGTTAGCACAACAATACAGTGTAATCTCTGCTCATCTAACCTCCTCTGACATACTTTGTCACTTCTGCTCACTAAAAATTTACTAAAATTCCTCATCAACCACATAAGTAGACATATTTATGCAACCCCTCCCCCAAAAAATGTATCCATGTTGCTACAAAGAAGGAATGTATGACATTCAGCAGTTACAATTCCTAAAAGGTAGCTAAGGCAAGGTACACAAACACTGGTAATTGTAAGTATTACATCATAGAATTGTTTTCTTCATTTATTTTTATATGCACAACATAAGTCAAACTGGGATGGAGTACTTTAAAGCATTTTTGATTCAACTAAATTTGCCAGTAATAACTATACCTACTGTAATGCTCCTGCTGGTTATCTGGATTTGGTAAAGGTGGTGTTATGCCCCAGAGGGAGTGGGTCTGCCTTGAACCATAGTCCTGCTCATACTTTCTTCATTCTGGCACTGGTACTTCTAATCATGGCAGCACCCATTAAGGCACAAGGCAGTGCTTCAAGTCGGTCATATAAAGAAACCAAAATGATCCCCTACCTTCTGAAGTGGTCATACCCAGATAAGATGAAGGCGTGCACTAAAAGATTTGACTGAAAACATATCAGTATCTGGCAAGAGTTTTGTGAACACCTAGAAACCCTGACAGGGATCACCCACTTTGGCCAACAATGCCATCGCAGGTTTGACAATCCTAAGAAGTGTAGGCTGGACCAGCTGGCTGAGTGAGTAAACCAGGTAGAAGCAAGTAGGACAGTGTTCTATAGTTAGTATAAAATTATTATTTTCATGTTTTTTTAGGGGTGGGGTGGGGTGGGAAAGATTTAACACAGTTAAATCATATAACAACACTGCATAATTTTAAGTTATCAGCTAGAGTAAATATGTGTACTTGCAGAAATGCATATGTAAGTTTATTATATTAATTAAAAATAAAGCATGCACATATCTGTACACACAACTGCATCAGCAAAGAAATATGCAATTCTTGTGTGATAATAATTGGCTGTACAAATAGAAATGTAACATATGTATGAATAAAATAAAAATCTGCATGTCTATGAAAAACACAGCTATTAATCTGAATAAATATTCTAACAGCCACTTCCTCATAGGTAAGCACTAGACTAGCTGCCATTTGAAGCCAAGCCAATTTCCCTTCATAACTGAGGATCAAATCCTGTACCTTGTGTTTGTGAGGTTAACACTTTAACCATTATACCAACTGCTTACCTCTTTAGACAAAAAAAAATGTCTGCATTTCCAAACTTTCATTTCATATTGCATTAACACAGGTAGAACTTACACATTGCGCTGGCCAGGAATTCATAGTATTTTAATTGTATAAGAATGTCCTTTCTTTGCAGAATTGTAGATGCAGATACGATATGGATGAAGTCAGCCAGGCACTACACCCTAGTCAGACTCTAGGTTGGAGGAAGGGTGGTGGGGATTGCTGTACTATGTAATAAATGCCCAGCACATACTTTATTGACAAATAACCAGTATTATTACCTCTTCATTACTTCTGTATTCATTTTTTAAATTATCACCTTATATGCTTAGACATGGTCAGAAAGAAAACTATCAAGCATGCACTTTTGGTTAGAAAATGAAAACTTGCTACATTATTTTGTGTGTCTACACATTCATGGTGGACCAAATTCAGAGTCTGTCACATGCAAAGCATAAATATTTGAAAAAAAAAACATTCCACCAAAACTATGGTTTATTAGTGACATTAAAGGGAAGAGTAATAAATTCTGAAAATTCTGATAATTCAGATATTATTATACATTTGAGAAAATACATAGGTAAGCAAATAATGCAATGAATGCAGTAACTTAGAAACAATAACTGTAAAGTTACATGCAAATGGCAAAAAATGTGAAATACAGGTAAACAAGAATCATCTTATTTGTTCTGTAGACATCTGAGGTGAGGTTTCCTATAACAGGACAAAACAGGAACAGTGGCTGGACAGACTGACTGAGTCCCTAGTAGTTGTATGTTTTATATATATATATATATATATATATATATATATATATATATATATATATATATATATGTGTGTGTACACATACATGTATATATTTAATATTTGTTTGTCAGGAAAGTCCATCTAGGCACAAGCAAATTTTCTGCAGAGGCCCAGGGAGAAACACTGCAGATATGTCTTTGTAACAATGTGGGAAAAAAAACAGAACACCCAAAGGAAACCCACACAAAAGCAGGGAGGACATGCAGACTCGGCACAGAAGGTACTCGAGCTGAAAATCAGCTGTAAGGGGACAACACAAATTGCTGCACCACTGTGCCAGCCAACATGTACACATACATATATAAATATACATACAAATATATATATATATATATATATATATATATATATATATATATATATATATATATATATGGATCTACTTTTCTTTGTCAAAATGTCATTATTTCGAAAAAGAAAAGTAGAGGACCACTTATATGAATGTGCACTTAAATGAAAGTATACTTTCGCAAATATCAGTTCAATGAACCAATAAAAAACATAAAAAGGAAACGCAAAAAACAGCAAACCTATATATATATATTATATATATGATCTATTTTTTTTGTGTCAAAATATTATAAAAAAAAAGTAGAGAGAGGACCACTTATATGAATGTACTTAAAATACTTTTTTTGCAAATAAATTCAGTTCAAACCACCAAAAAAATAAAAAAAAGCATAATTTTTTTTGTGTTATTCATTATAAAAAAAAAAAAAGTAGAGGACCACTTATATGAATGTGTACTTTAAAGAAGTATACTTTCGCAAATATCAGTTCAATGAACCAATAAAAAACATAAAAAGGAAACGCAAAAAACAGCAAACCCCCCTACACTCCCACACCCCCGCTACTTAAATATACTAAGTCTGAGATTGCACTACATTGTGGAAACAGGTAAATTCCCTTTTCCCCACTGTAGTGTGCTTTGGCTCCACAGTGTTTCCTGTTCTGTTTCTTATCAGTCCGTTGAACCGATATTTGTGAAAGTGCACTTTCGTGTAAGGGGTCCCCTACTTTCCTTTTTCGAAATAATGAAATTTTGACAAAGAAATGTAGACCCATATGTATGTATGTATGTGTATATATACATATATATATATATATATATATATATATATATATATATATATATATATATATATATGTATATACACACACACACACACACACACACACACACACACACACAATACATGTATATGTATGTATATATAAACATAAATATATATATATATATATATATATATATATATATATATATATATATACACACATACATGTAAACATAAATATATATATATATATATATATATATATATATATATATATATATATACATAAGAAAATAAGGAATAGTATGTTATACAGAAATATCTGAAGCAATACAGTGCACTCAGTACAGTACTGCAAGCAAGAGTGAGAGTGTAGAAACCAATGTCATTAAAGTATATAAGCAAATTAGTGATAGATATTAGTATCTGACAAAATAGTTTGCATACAGTACAGTACTGCAAGCAAGACTGATATAAGTGCAGTATTTATGTATATCATTAATTTTATAACTTACAATTATTTATGGCAGGTGTTTTTATTGCAGTTTTGGAAACAAATGCATATCAGGCAAAAATATGATAAGTTGGTTTATGTAACAGAGCGCAGCATGAAAACACCACCATTACATGGTATCAAACACTATCGTACCAAGTAAGCATAAACACTTCCCACAACATTTCATCCCAAAACTGTGAATGTACACTCCCCATAACAATTCATCCCAAAACTGTGAATGTACACTCCCCATAACAATTCATCCCAAAATTGTGAATGTACACTCCCCATAACAATTCATCCCAAAATTGTGAATGTACACTCCCCATAACAATTCATCCCAAAACTGTGAAAATGCACTCTCCATAACATTTCATCTTAAAATATGCATAAGCAAATACCTTACACTTTCAAATAAAAGTATGAAGAAACACTTTCCATAAATTCCCTGTTTTATTTCAGTAAAGATTTATAAAATAGAAATGTTTTGCACTAAGAAATGTAATACTCTATAACATGGTGTGATTTATTGACTGTATTTCTCTTTTGTTTTTCTACCCCACCCTTTCCTTTCTTTTTGTTTTATTATTTATGCTTTTCTTTCTCATTAATTATTGTATTTCTTTCCTATATATGTTCATTTTTCTACAGCTTCAAATTATTTTGGAGCAACCCAGGTAAGTACCTCCTGGGTTAGAGATCACTCTTCCTCTGCCTGTTTTGAGACATTCTTTAAGGTCAAGGCAGTGTTACCACTCCGGCAGGCACCGTGGTGCATGACAGCCTGGAAAGCCTTACAGAATGAGGGTTTAGGCACTTAATTAAGGATGTGCTGGAAGAGTTAGTTGTTCAGAAAACTTAGCCAGTTGAGGCTTCACTATAGCATGTAGAAGACACTCTGTCCCATCTGGTGCTGACCACTGCATTATCAGAGGCCCCTACCTCCTCAACATTGAGGTCCTCCTCTGCACCACCATCTGGCAGTGGAAATGTTTGAGGCTTTGTGGGCTGTGACTCCTGCAGGCACCCCAGCTCTTCTTCCCTTATCCTTTCACCTACACCCTATTTCCCATCCATATTACCCTCTCATATAAAAAATAGGGGCATATCCCTCTACAAAATCATTGTGCCCCTTCTCTCTCCCCTCCTCTAGCACAATGCTCTTGATGTTTTTCCTTCCATATTCTCCTCTCCGTTGTGTCTCCCCTTTTTCAGCCTTTCCTATCTCCCCCTTTCTATTGTTTAATGAAACCAACAGGGTATCCACATAAAGATACCCTGATATAAAATATATTAAACCCCTTTGTTTTTTTAAAGTATCAATAAGAAAAGCTGTGCAGTTTGCAGCTTACTTCAAGCATTTTAAACAAGACTGTTTATAGTTACGTCCACCCCTAATATCTGAATATATACAAAGCATTGCGAAGTACTACAAAGCTTACAAATTTTATATACTCCTTCCAGAGATGTAGCAAGCAAATTCCATTTTATACTCACAAGCTCTTAGTGCTACCCCCCCCCCCGACACCCTTCACTTAAAAATGGGCACATCTCTCAAAATGCTGCTTCTCAACCACTTAATAAATGGAAGTATCCTTTTCAGCTGTTCCCACTAAAAGTATTAAAATTATTGTCTTCAGATTAGCAATATTGCTTCTGTTGTTAAAGGCATTCATTTAGACAGTTTAGACATAATATGACCTGAAAAAAGCCATGTTGATATGATGCTCAGACAAAAATTGTACCCTGCACAATACAAAGAGTATGCCTGACTACACCCTTGACTATTTCATATTTAATTCTTGACTACAGATACTTTATGCTTTTGACCCAAGTAGGCATGTTTTTCTAAATGCCCTCACTTTTCCTTATTTATGACAAATGCTCACCGTTCAGCTCATCTACATTTGACTGTAGTGACACTTTTCGTTCAACATTATGTACATTTGAACTGCCACACAATGAATAACACTCACAGTCTTTTTCCTAAAGAAAGAGAAAATGAAATTATGTGCCGTCTTCTCCTTTTCTACTGAAAGTGGGTATTAATGCATTGCATCTAATATCTATTACTCGGTAACTACTGATACAGGAGTCCTTGTTAGTCCTAACTCTTGAGTAATTGTAAAACGTATGTTGGACCAGTAAAAGATATTTCATCACCTCTCTGCCCTATTTTTAACTAATTGATTTCACCTTATAATTCACATAAAATCATAACTAACTAATCACACTGCTTATTATCTCACATATTTATACAATGTAGTGTTATTATCTTAACGGTCTGTTTCTTGGTTTGCATCATGTAGGGATTTATTCAAAAATGACTTCTGAATTTAATTACTCAGATCTGACCATTATGATAAAAATCTCAAAAGGAGTGAGTAAACGCCAGCTTATCTTATCACTGCAATGTGCTACAAGGACACTGCTTAGTTCAAACAACCAAGTAAGTGATAGAGAAACAGCACTAGTCCTGGGTAATAGAAACCAGGGCACAGATTTAGTATAGAGCTTAATGATGTCACATGATTCTCCTCTTAAAATCTGAACTCCTGTTGCTGACAAAATGCAAACCTCTGGCATAATTTAAGAATGGTTCAGTATCTCGCAGTGAGACTTTACCTATGCACTGTGAAAATGAATCAATAGATTCACTGTACATGATATAATTACATCTGGACACAGGGCTTCTCTCCTTAAGATGTACATTTCACCATTTTAATCTCTGCATACTTCCTGCTGATTAGGGAGGACAACTGAAACATTTTTAATCAGCCCCATGGCTTGTTGATTATATACAAAGAAGTAAGAAACACTGCATAACTTGACAAGTACTTTAGTCTTATTATTGCTTTGTAATAAATTATAGTGTTTTACATTTGTCTGCTAGTGATAACATAATGAAACACTATATGCTTGTCAGTCAAATCATTTCCAAATTATGTATGTATGAATTCTGTCACATATCGAGTAATATCACAAAACTATTGGAATTTATGGCTTCCTGTTAAGTGATAAGGAGAATGTACCACTTGATTGTGATAGTGGGTGAGATAACAAATTGTTATGAATCCATAACTTAAAATGGAGATGATGTAGGTGACAGCAATGAACTTTTCCTTCAACAAATTTAGTGACTACATTCCTACAGAGCTGCTCACGAACCATAGCTTTTCCATATCAAAGAAATAGTTTACTAACATGGTAATATTCTAAACACAGAAGACTTAGTAGAAAATATCAGAAATCGGAAGCAGGATGCAGACAGGAAAGAAAATGTCACAGTACCTGGAAAAAGATATTTTGGAAGAAACCAGAATAGACATAGTAGGACATTAACCAATAAGATACAACCACCCAATGAGCAATTAACTGGCTGACTGATTGTTAAGTCTCTATACATTAGAGACAGACACTATCAATAAAGTTATTGAATTCCACTAGCATTAAAATAACAGTCTGCATTAAATAGCTTTGTTTTCTTCACAGCAGTAATGCTGTTCACTTTCAACGAATGCATACTTATTTTACAATAAATAAATAACTATAGTGATGTACACTGCCAAATTACAGTTTGCAAAATTAATCTAAACTATGATGTGTCAGTTTCATTTATCTCAATAAACTGATTATAACTTTTGAAAGACATATGTAAGGAAGGTATTTGGATCAAATATAGAAAGGAAAGTTTATGATAAATATTGAAAGCATGCAGTATTATCTAACACTGATACATTCAAAACAATGGCTTTCTTTCTGGTCCTAATAACCTATGTCACTTACATTGAGTGAAGCCAGCGTACCACCTATTTAGAATAAAAAACTGTACATGGCTTTTACAACTTTCAAGCAGGAAATGCAGGTTACAAAAGAAAGAAACGCCATTTCACTGTTGACAGAATGCAGCTTGCAGACAAAGCAGCTGTATATTATATTCTATTGCACTGACCCACTCAGTGTTCACTTCCTATTGTGTACACTGTTTATCTTAGTGATATAGTTTAACATGCTTACATATCTATGTTCAGCCACACATATGCCTGTCTTGCTTGCACCTTTGCTCTATCAGTCATTTTCCAAGCCACTCCCCTAAATGTGTTCTGTTTTCCATTACCCTGCCTAAAATACTTCATCATGTTTATCTGGCAGACTACCTGCATAGCAATAATTCTCTGTTGGTTGAATATAATTGCGCAAGATTTTCTCTTACTCTGCTGTCAGTTTTTCAATCACTTTAACTAGCACTTGCTACATACTTTCATGCTCTGAAATATCTACATACATTTATCATGGACTACAAAATCATACAAACTCCAGTTCTTTAAGTGATGTTAACTTAAACATCTTTTCTTTCTGTTTTCTTATAATAATATATTACTATTTAATTTATGTTTTATTATTTATCTCCTTCTTCCAAAATCTTATATGCACTAAAAATGATTTCCTATTTAGTTTCTGATATTCTAAAATTAAACAACCACACAATAGTTTTTAAAATGCTTTGAGTCAGAAATGTAGGGGTGAGTAGTTTTAGCGTCATATTTCACTTATTATGATTTTCATAAAATTTACTACTGCAAAAATGGCCTCCTGTTATGTTCAGTACAATTGTCTGAACAGTCAATAGCTTTCCTATAAATATTTACTGCAGAGATTATTTCACTTGCCAACAAGTAATGCATTTTCAATCATTTATGCTCACCTCTGTGTGATTCTTCAATGTTCTCACAATTCATACCTCTATTTGCAGAACCTTCAAATTTAAATCATAATGACACTGTACTCCAAACTATACAGTCCATGAGCATTCACTATGTACATTCAATTTAGGACTTACTAAAAATAAAACTGCTTTCTTACTTTAGCATGTTAACAACTTTGCTGTAACTGTCATTTCTAGACTGTCTCATTAGCAGTTTTTCATAGGTTCATAGGTTGATACTAGGCTATCTGCCCGAGGGCATTTACAAGCCTAGCCCATAGTTTTGTGGCTTACGCCACCCCTTTAGTTTGGAGAAACTATGCCCATTATTTTGCTGTGCCTCTGTCGAGCAGTGACACTGAGGTAATCCCTGGGGTGTATCTGCGCTCTCCCATCCATTGGTCAAGATTCCTCTTGAACAAGGCCAGCGAGGTGCTCTGCCTCACATATACCGGGATTTTGTTCCACAGCATAGGGAGTCTTTGGGTGATGAATCTATCCCTACAGCACGTCCTATCAATAACCGTGTCGAGGTTTAAGTCTCCCGCCCTTGTGGCTCTGAGGGATCTAGATTTTTTGAGGTGAAGCATGTTCATCAAATCTGGGTTTGATATGGCCTTGTATGTCAGGCACAGGTCACCTCTGAGCAAGCAGTAGGCAACTGAATAGAGCTGGAGTTCTTTCAGTCGGGCAGCATAAGACAGATTTTTGAGACCCTTTATCCTTTTGGTGAGGAACTTTTGTGGCCTCTCCAGCTGCTGCAAGTGTCGGGTCAGATACATTCCGAATGGGGCATTGTACTCAATCATTGGTCAGATGAGTGATGAGTATAGGGAGACTATGACCTCCCTTGATCTAGATGTGAATCCCTTCATGATAAGGTGGGCAATGTAGAAGGTCTTCCTAACTACTTTAGCAATATGAGTGTCGAATGAAAGGCTACTGTCAACCTGGGTCCCCAGGTCCCTGATAACTTCTTCTGTGCTCAGTGGATTGCCACCTATATGGTAGGTAGGGGTAACCTTGTTTTTCCCGAAGGGTATGACTATGCATTTCTTGGCATTTAACTTTAGGCCATGGCTCTGGCACCAGTTATCCGTTTCTGTGAGACCCTTCTGAAGGATATCTGTGTCAGATGTGTAGTTTGCAGTCATCTGCAAACTTTGTCAGCCATAACCCTCCTGTGTTTGCTTGTACTTCAGAAAAGTAGATGCCAAACAAGAGTGGCCCAGGACTGAGCCCTGTGGGACACCACTTGTGACAGGCTTTGAGTCTGACATGGTGCCAGCAACTCTGACCCTGTGGGTTCTGTCACTCAGCCAGTTTGCAACCCATCTTGTGATGTATGGGTTTACATTTAAGCTGATGAGTTTTTCAATGATACCAGTGGGGTATTGTATCTAGGCTGTATGGACTGCCTTTCCCTCATCAATGGCCTTGGTGACTGTCTAAAAAGTCAACCAAGTTTAAAAGGCATGATCTGCCTTTGACAAAGCCAAACTGGGTTGGATCCAAAGTCTGCAAATTCCCTATGTCTTTATTTATGAGATCCATTATGATCCTCTCCATGGCTTTGCAGATAAGGCTTGTCAAGCTAATGGGACGGTAATTTTCAGGGTCGGTGGAGGCACCGCCTTTGTGAAGTGGGACCACAGTACTAAGATTAAACAGCTGTCCTAACTGCGGGTTTAATTCCTCGTTGAGTTCGTGGAGCACACAGCCGGGGACACCATCAGGTCCCATGGATGCTGTGTTTTTTGCCTTGGAGAGCAGTTCTCACCTGGGCATTAGAGATGTTTGGGGGGCAACAATCGTTTGGTATAGATATCTCTCCTTTTGGGAGGGAGAAGTTTGCACTGAACCTGTCAGCCAGTATGTTGGCAATGTCTGTAGGATCAGTAATCTTCACATCATTTTGAACTAATTCTGAGCATATCTGGGAGTTTCCTCCCAGGTTTCTAACATAGCTAAAGAATGCCTTATGATTGTCTTTTGAGTCCTCAGCTATTTTTCTCTCAAAATTAGCTTTGGATGATTTGATGAGAGCTCTTAGCTTTTACTTATAGTGATCAGCGGTGTCTTACCTTTTAAGGATTTTGCTCTATCTTGTAGTAGCTTCCTCCTTTTGTTGTAGAGTTTGTTTATGGCTGGGGTCCACCAGACTGGACGCTTGCCTTTGGTACAAAGAGTCTTTGTTTTGCTTGGGATTGCCTGATCCATGCAGCCCTGCAGGTGCTGGTAGAAGGCATTTGTAAGTGATTCAGCGGCTTGAGTAATGTTTACTTCGGCTCAGGGGCCTTAAAGGAGACCACACTAGTCTTTAGTAGTGTGAAGTCGGCTGAGAAGTTCTTTACTGTGGTCTTTTTTATTTCAGGTGATGAGGACCTCCAGCAAGATTAGTTTGTGATGTGATCGCACCACTGAGGGGTATACTTCCGGTGTTGAACATTGTGCTCCCATGTTCGTGATGATGAGATCAAGTATGTTTTCTCCTCTTGTGGGGATGGTGACTAGTTGCTCCATGGCATTTGAGTTTATGAATTCCAGGAACTTTTGGGTTAGAGTGTTTGGGCTTGAGTAGTGTTCCCAGTCTATATTAGGGTAGTTGAAGTCACCTAGTATGATGGTGTTTGGAGATACAGTTATCCCCTCCAGTGTTTTCAGGAAAGCCATGTGAGGTTCCTGAGTTTGCGAGGGTGGCCTGTAACATGCTACAAATTGCAGAGCAGTCTTGCCTATGGTTAATTGCACCTGCATGGTCTCCGATGCATTGTGTGTTGCCACCAATCTTGAGGTGTGGGTGTCCTTGATGAATATGGATACCCCCCCTCCTTTCTTGGTATTGTCCGGATTTTGGGGCGGAGCATGATATGAGGTAAAACCTGATAGTGCTGGGGTGCTCTCAGGAGCCTTGAACCAGGTTTCTGTCACAGCACAGACATCGATGTTCTCCATACTGAGAAGGGCCTCGTGCATCTTGAGGTTGAGACTTCTGGCATTGAGCAGCATTACCCTTAGTTTTTCTTTATTGTGTTCTAGGCGTAGGTTTAGAATTTGAGCCTTGCCTAAAAAGGCACTATGGGGTGGCAAGAGCCTTTGCCAAAATCCGGAATCCCAGGGTGACTGGTGCAAGCCATCCCTCAGCGTGGCTTGTCCAGCATGTCATCCCAGGCAGACAGACATTGGATCCCCTTTGAATGACACCAGAGTTTAAGCCAATTGTTAAAGCTGATCATCTTATCTCTGTATTGTGGCATCATTCTTGGTGAAGGTAGGATACTGCTCAAGGTCAGGGTCATACCTGCTTGGGCTACATAATCAGAGAGCTCCTCAATGTCTCTTTTCATGTAGTCCAAGGAGGTACATCTCAGGTCGTTTACACCAGCGTGGACAATGACTGAGTCGTACTTGTACCTGCTGTTAGGTATATAATCCAGGAGTCCGTTAGTAAGCCTAGCCCAAATTCCCAATTGTCCCAAAGCAGTGTTTGGTTAATTGACTTGCTCGAGGTCATGCAAATGGCAAAGGAAGGCTAGGGAAATCAAGCCCTCTACCACAGGAGGTATTTCATTAACAGATTATAGCCTTAACCCTCTGTGTTAACTGCAAAATAGACTCACCCAATGTGGGATCGTTTCTAGTGTTCTTTTCTTTTTCTCTGGGAGTACAAAACACTACAAATGACGAATGCAGTTTGGGACAAACTAAGTTGTCCCGGTCCCTCGAGTAAGGGAGTAAAGGGGTGTGGGGAGGGTATAGTGGTAGAAAGGAAGGTAAGGATTGCAGTTGGTTAGGATAGTGGGTTTGTGGTGGTGAAAGGGTTAAGAAGAGAGGGAGATGTAAAAGGAAGTGAGGTAGGAGTAGGTTTGATGTCTGACAGTACTAAGGGTTTGGGATTAGAGGAAGTAGGCACATTTGGTGTGAGTTGGTGGAGTGATAACTAGCTTACGTCCAGATGACCTGTAGGTATCGTGGATGAAGGTAGGCCTTGGATGGTGGGGAGAGAGGGGGTTAGGTGGTCTGGGTCAGTTCCCCCTTTGGTGTTTCTGGGGATTAGGTTAAAGGGGGGGCTGGAGTCTGGGAAGATAGTTTGAGCTTACTGATAGGAAAGGGTGATAGAGTACTGTGTGGATGTGTGTGTGTGTGTGTGTGTGTGTGTGTGTGTGTGTGTGTGTGTGTGTGTGTGTGTGTGTGTGTGTGTGTGTGTGTGTGTGTGTGTGTGTGTGTGTGTGTGTGTGTGTGAATGGTCAGAGGTGGATAACAAAAAAAAATAAATAAATAAAAAATATAGAATAATGTAGCTATAGATGTGGATGGAATAGTGCTAGGCTTACCTGGGTGGGTGAAGTTTTTCTTGCTCCTGTCATCCGCTGGTCTTCTGGGGATTCATCGAGCCTTGTTTGGTGGGGCCATGTGGTCGAGGGACATCCATGGGGGGAGGCTGGGCCTGTCCTTAGCTCCGTCGGGTAGCAGGCTGTTGGTGCCATGCGATCAGGGTACAGTTCAAAAAAAAAAAAAAACAGTAAGACATCCCTCGTTGGTCGTGGTAGGCAAAGGGGGTCCATCGGTGTAATCTGGTCCCAGTTAGGTTGGGTGGTAGCAATAGATCATCCCCTCGTGCTCCCTGATGGGTTCGTGGGTCTTTTGTGTTCATTCCTGGGGTAGATATTCTCCCGGTGGTCATGGGTGGAGGTTTTCATTGGGGTATAGCAGTGGATCAGCTCCCCGGTGGTCCAGCGTGTTCCCGGCTCCATTTCATTGGTGGTAGTGGCGGTGTTTGTGGTTTGCGCTCCCTGAGGGGTCCATGGGTCCGTCTGCTCTCCGTTTCCCCTCCAGGATGGTGTCACAGTTGTCTGGGTGTCCCTCTGTGTATGATTAGCTTATCCCTGGTGGGTTCGTGGGTCCAATGTGCTCCCGGCTCCATTTTTGTTGGTGTAGTGGTGGTGTTTGCAGTTCGCGCTCCCTGGGGGGTTCATGGCGGTCAGTTTGCCTCTCAAGTTCCCCTTCAGAATGGCGTCACGGTTGTCCTGTGCAGCTTATCCCTGGTGGGTTTGTGGGCTGATGTGTCCGTGTCGCTTCCCCGGTGTTTGCGGTTTGAGTTCGGGGGGTCTGTCGTCTTCTTCGTCGGTGGTATAGTGGTGGTTGTCGGTCCGTGCTCCCTGGTGGGTTCGTGGGTGTTGGTCAGTCTGCTGGTCTTTCAGGATGGCGTCATGGCTGGTTGGGTGTCCCTCTGTCCCAGTTTTCGGTGGTGGTGGTGGTGATATGACTTCTCTGTCCTCCCTGGTGATGTAGTGGGTTGCTACTTCCGGTCTTTCCGCCGTTAGGTCCTAATGCCGGTTCGCGCATGTGCACTGTGTGGAAGAACCGTTACTTAGATAGAGGATCGTGCTGGGAGGGAAAGTAAGTGTGTTTAGCCTTGTTTGTGTGAATGGTGAGGGGATTGGGTGGCTGAGTGATAGGGAGATAGTTAGTGGGACTTAATTAATTTTTTTTTTCTTTTTTTTTTTTTTTCATAGATACATAGGGGGAGGGATATTGATAGGGGATATGCTAGGATAGGATGGGGTACTAATGGTAGGAGGTAGCTGACAGGAGGGATGAAAGGTGATGGTGGGCAGGCAGGGATAAGTTAAGGTGCGGGGCAAGGCAATACCAGGGGTTTGGGGGGATTAGGGCAGTCGGGCTTATAGAATAGTGCTAATATTTTGTTCCTCTTTTACAGATGGCCAAGTTACCAGAGCTGAGGCAGAGGTGGCAAGCAATCATGGCCCAGGTGGAGGAGCTGTTCCAGGAGGTGACAACACTGGAGGTGGTCCAAGAACCTGAGCAGACCCCAGGTCGGAAGAGGCAATGCACGGCGGTGAGAACCCCAGCTGGGGGGGGAAGCAGCAGGCATCGCAGCAGGGGATGGCAGTGGAGACTCCGGTTCCCAGCACATCACAAGATGAAGGTTCAGGTAATGGTTTTATTACAACAGCATTGTCAGGGGAGCTAGGGGTTGAGGATGGTGGGATGGGGAGGGATGACGACTTGGCAGTTGGGGATCTTGGGGGCTGTGTGCAAGGAATAGAGGAGGTGCAGAGGAAGCTAGCACATGGTGCCAGGTACCCGGTTAGAGATGTGACGGGGGGTGGGGGGGTTCCAGGGACAGTTTGGGCTTGGGCTTGGAGGTAGGCTTTGATTTTGGGCTGTGGCCTGGGGATTGGTTGGCTACCCAGTCTTGGGGCAGGGGACAGGACCAGTTATTCTGACTCCGCATATTTCGGGTCCGGTTAATGAAAAAATTTGGAAAGGGGAGTATGTGGATTTGTTTGAGCTGATTGATGCGGAAGGGGTCCAATGGCTAGTGGAAGCAGAGTCCTCTAACAGTAAGGACTTGTTAGTGGCCTTAGCTGCATTGGGAAAGCTGAGGGTAGGTAAGCTCCGCCCTAGGACATGGGATAATTGGGTGATTGGCTTTATTTATTTTATGGCAGTGCAGCTGGAGAAGGATGGGTCCTTGACTCTGCCCCTGCTAGGCTATTTCCTTACCATTTGTAAGGCGCAGCGATTAAGGCCGGGTAATGCATGGCTCTGGTATGATCAGCGTTTCTGCAAACGGAAGGCTGTAGTCACTTCACTGGGAGGTGCGTCACCCAGATCTATGGTTGGCTACGATGATGGGTAGTTACGTGGGCTATAACAGAAGGTTGAGTGGACTGGAAACAGCGGGTGTGTGTTGGTCATTTAATAGTGGCTCCTGTTCATGGGTGTGATGCAAATTTGCCCATGTTTGTTCGAGATGTGGAGGGGGTCATTCGGCCACTAGCTGTGGTCAGCAGGATTTGTCCTGGAACTCCAATGTGATGGGTCGTGAAGGTGGTTTTGGTGGGTAAGGCTTTCAGCCAGCCCACGTGAGAGGTAATTTTCGTGGGTCCTGGGGATTTGGACTCGGGTTCTTTAGAGGCAATAGAGGGAGGGGCGCCATTCCCTATTAAGGTGGAGGTTCTCCAGGATAAGCTTCATCGGTTTCCTGGCTTGGCCATCAAAGAGGAGATAATACAGGGTTTTCAAAAGGGGTTTCCTATTAAGTCCACAGTGGGAAGGGGTGGGAGGGTTGCAAGAATTTATGATCTGCTCAAGGAAAAGAGGACATCTTGGAGGCTTTATTGGAGAAAGAGAGTAGGGCAGAGCGGTTATTGGGTCCTTTTGATAGTCCGCCTTTTAGTACTTATAGAGTGTCGCCTTTGGGGTTGGTGCCGAGAAGGGGAATTCAGAGTGATACATCACTTGTCTTATCTGGAAGGGAATTCAGTAAATGATTTTATTGCAGAAGAAGAGGTTAGGGTGCATTACGCTTCCTTAGATGATGCAGTAAAAGTGATTAGGGAATTTAGGGAGCCATGGTTGGTTAAGGTCGACATTGAGTCGGCTTTTCGATTGTTGCCTATTAGAAGGGAGGATTGGCCACTATTGGGGATGTGGGTAGGAGATAAGTACTACTTTGATAAAGCTATGCCCATAGGTTGTTCAGTGGCATGTGCAACTTTTGAGACGTTCAGTTCAGTATTGCATTGGATTTGGCAGCAAAAGGCGGGGACTCAAAAGGCAGTGCATTATTTAGATGATTTTCTGTTGGTGGGCAAAGGAAAGGTAGGAGCACAGGAGGGTTTGTGAGAGTTTACGGACATGTGTGAGGAGTTGGGATACCATTGGCTCAGCATGAGATGGTAGGTCTGGCAAGGGCATTAGAATTTCTGGAATTAACAGTTGATGCGGAGCGGGGACTGTTTTGTTTACCAGAGAATAATATAGAGAGGCTTAGGTCGGTGATACGTTCGGTGCTGGGTAAGGATAAGATTCGGATTCATTCAGTTATGGAGTTGCTGGGGCTTTTGAATTTTGCCTGTCAAGTGGTACACCCAGGGTGAGCTTTTTGTAGGTCACTGGCGTACTTGCTAAAAGGGGGTAAGAGCAAACACCATTTGGTTAGGGTAACCCAATTGGTGCGGGAGGACTTGGGGTTGTGGAACGGGTTTTTGCAACAATTTAATGGGATATCTTTTTGGCAGTCAGACTGAGTGGGGCAGAAGGAACTTCAGTTGTTTATGGACGCAGCTGGGGGTGCTGGCATGGGGGCCTATTTTAGGGGTCGGTGGTTTGCAGCTGAATGGCCTCAGGATTGGGAGGAGGTATGGTAGTGGGACGTGGCCTTTCTGGAATTGATGCCTATATGGGCAGCTTCAGTGGTGTGGAAGGAGCAATTGTGGGGCAAACGAGTAGTTTTTCACTCAGACAATATGGCTGTAGTGAGGGTATTGCAAAAGAAGACAGCTAAGTCGGGCTTGTTACTGTTGGTATTACATAAATTGGTTTTGCAGAGCCTTCTAATAAATTTTTCTTTTACAGGAGTGCATGTGCCTGGTGTAAGGAATGAGATTGCTGATAGCTTGTCCTGATTTCAGTTTCACAGGTTTCGAGGGTTGGTTCCATGGGCGGAGGAGGTGCCAGAAATCCTGCCAAAGGAGGTCTGGAATCTTGGGTCGATGTAGTCAGGTGGTTGGTATGGCATTCCTGGGCTCCTTCTACAAGGAAGGCGTATGGTAGGGCTCTTTCTGATTTTAATCAGTTTATTTTGCAGCTGCCAGAGGAGGAAGGGGTATGGTCAGAGGAATTACTACTGTGATATGTAGCTCGTGCTTGGGGGGGTTAGGCAGGGCTTTGCAGACGGTTAAGGTGGATTTGGCTACGATTAGCATTTTCGCTAAGGTAGCGAGGTTACAGGATTTCACTAAGTCTTGGACATTAGGGCATATGCTAAGGGTTGGGGTAGAATGGTGGTGGAACGTAAGGATACTAGATGGCCAATTACGAGGGTTATATTGAAAGTTTTGTTGAAAGGCTTAGGTTTGTTGCAAAAGGGGTCTATGGATTATTTTATGTGGGATACATTATGTACATGGTTATATTTTGGCACTTTTCATATTTCGGAGTTGTTAGACTCGTTATGTTGGAAGGATGTCATTATAGGGGAGGGCGAGGTTACTATTGCATTAAGGATGAGCAAGACAGATCAGTTGGGTAGGGGATGTATGGTGGTGCTTAAATCAGACAAGAATCATTGTATCTGTCCAGTAATGTGGGCAAAAGAATTTGTGAGGAGGCAAAAGGGGAGTGTGGATCAGTTAATTTTTTGTTCAGTGGATGGGAAGGTGGTGTCGAGTAGTAGATTCATACTTTTGGTGAGGAAGTCTTTACGTTGTATGGGATTTCCGGCGGAGTGGTTTGCAGCTAATTTGTTCAGGATAGCTAGGGCTTCAGATTTAGCTAGAGAGGGTAGTTCTATTGAATTGATTAAAAGGGTGGGGAGGTGGTCCTCAAATGCATTTTTGTCTTATATTAGATAAGTTGTGGTCTGATGATTAATTTTTCTTCTTTTCTTTTAGGGAAGCACATTATCATCTTGGGGCATTCGTTCATCCACTGAACAGAGAAGCATGCTTTAGTTAGGGATGATGGGGTAAATTTGGGTTTAGCACATTTAGGGTGGTCAGTGTCCTGGTATGGTGTTAGGGGTCTTAGGTGGGATGGGTTGTTGCATGAATTTGAGAGGGCTAAACTGAAGGTGGGTTGTCCATGTATGTTGGTCATTCATTTAGGGGGTAATGACTTGGGCATTGTTCCTAAAAAACAATTGGTGGACATTATATTGCGAGATTTGATGAGATTACAGGCATTGTACCCAGGTATGGAAATTGTGTGGTCAGAGTTGGTTCCGCTTTTGTGTTGGAGGGCTGCATATAGTCATAAGGTTATTGAAAGGGTTAGAAGGTGTGTGAATCTAAGGTTGGCTAGGCAATTAAGGATTTTGGGTATGCATACTATTGACCGTAGAGATTTTGGGGATTGAGAGGAATCTTGGTATCGGACGGATGGAGTACACCTTAATGATGTGGGTCTGGATCTTTTTAATTTGCATCTGAAATTCTTTTTAGAGGATATGATTGCGGCTAAGGTTTAGGAGGGGGAACAGCTTGGGATCAGGCTGGTGGCAGAGAAGAGGGACAGGATTGTCCTCTTCTGTTCCCCCTCTAAAGAAGGTGTATTGGTTTATGATTTTGGTATGGTGTGAGTTGAGTAGGTACGCTGCCTCTTTATGTGGATGAGTAGGTACGCTGCCCCGGTGGAGAAGGTATCAAGGTGAGTTGGTACGCTGCCTTGAGGTAAAGTTCATCCAGGGTGAGTGGTGACGTTGCCCAGAGATCATCGTTGTTGAAGAAGTTAATTAATGTTGGTTTTTATGTACATAGTTTATTGTATAATACATTTTAATAAAGGTCATCAAATGTCTTTTTGTGTGTAGTGTAGTTATTTAAGAGGGGACGGAACAACCATTCCTGCATTTCTGGTATCCACCCTAAGGGTATGAACAGTACATCTCCTTCCAGAAATTGTCTTACTATATTATCACTGCTTCTTTACCTTACGTTTACTACCCTAGATCATTGATGCTTGGTGCACATATACTTTATAATGTATTCCTTTCACCTTCTGAAGGAGTCTGGACTATCAGAAAACTACAAATAGCAAAAATACTAACAATAAAGTAACAGTCATTTATCTTCCATTGTTTAAAATAATTGTATAAAGTATATGAAAAAATGTTGTGCATATAGTGCCCCATTTATCCTCTAAATACAGGAAATGGCAACTTTTTAAGCACCTTTCTGAGGTAAGGAATGTGTGTAATAAAGTTTTGTTAAGCTCCTTCCAGTGCTGTGAAACTCTAGTCTGCTCTTAGAACATTTATAGTAGTCAGTGACGGTAAAAAAAGAATAGGGGTAAGAAGCTAAAACAGCTTTAAAAGCCGTAAAACATTTTGTTGGCACACAAAAGAAGGCAGGGTGTACAGAGTGAACTAACAACATTTAATTTATTCATCATTGAAACAATTTCTGCCTGATGACTGTATGTCAGCACTAAATATTTTATGTCATTCAAAGCTTTAAAACACTTTGTGCACCTACACATTTTTTCTCTGCAGCTGTTAGTACATGGAGCAGGTGAAGTACCATGTACCACACAGAATTATGATCATGCCTCCGTCATCACAGGTAACGTCTTATGTGTTCTCAACATCGAGATCATACCTCTGTGATCACAGATCACTTGTTCTGCGTTCTCAACATCACTGTCAAGATTTGTATCTTGAGCTTTGCTTTGCTGTGTTTTCAGGTGAATTTCTTGACATCCATCTCCTTTGGATTACCTTTGGATGATGCTATGAAAAGGAATACAAATTTGGTAACATAAATCTTTTATATGGTATATACCAAAAAGGCAACAGATAGCATTGAATTCTTTGGCTAAGCTACAACATAAGAGCAGGCAGCACAGTTCATCTGGTTTCTGAACTGCATTGTGTTCATTTTTGACTGCCATGTACTAATTGTTTACATTTTATTTGGGTTTCATATTCCTAAGTGATATTACACTATCTAAAGGTTGTGACACTTTACAGGCCTTTATTTCAATGAACTGATGGACACTGTAAATCGCCCATAAGTGGGAGTGTGTGTGTGTGAGTAAGTGGTACAGGTGAGCTATCATGGCAGGGCTAGCCACCCAGCAGTGTAAACCTTAGCTCGAGTTGATTGTCACTGTTGAAGTGACACCCTAACCTCATGTGCAAAAATGAGAAAAAGGGGTAGAGGATGGATGGATGTTAGTATAGCCCCACCATTTTATGTTTGCAAGAGTAATTTGTGCACTTTACGGGAGAGATCATGGCAACCTGATTTACTGTGTGTGTGTGTGTGTGTGTGTGTGTGTGTGTGTGTGTGTGTGTGTGTGTGTGTGTTTGTGTGAGGGTTTGTCGTAAAGGAATGGAAAGTTAACCCTGCTCCACTGACTTAATTACTAGCTGAGGTTCCATATGCGTAGTTTAGCCAGTGTCCCATTAGTAAAATTTGTTACTATGATATAACCTAATGTCATTAGACAGGTTTTGTACACAATACACCCATCTCTGAACTGTGTTAAAATTATTTTTCATGCTTACATATGATGCTTATATACATATGCAGTTTGTACTGGCTATCTGCATTGTGTGATGCAATGTACCACTTTTGTAGCTATACCGCAAGAGACTTTCATCATCTGATTCAGCCTCTCTAAATGGCCTGTCATTTCCCAACAGTCTATTTCCCCTCCTAGATTGCTATCAGTGGCAGAAACGTAGAGGTAAATGGACATTCCCAGTCAAATGCATGACAGAATCTTAGCAAATAAGGTAGTCTGAAGGACTTGATCTCTGATGAACCCAGAAAATACACCTCTTATAAAAATTAACTATTTTCTTTTACAAGCTCTTTTTTTGATGATGGAATTAGTACCAAACAAGTCCTTATAACCTTTATTAGTCTAGTGACTGACAAACTGAAAATAAGTTTAGCAGAAATCATTCACGTTTTAAAAATGGCTGAAATTATACCTGGTATGGAATAGGTATTACCATTAATTAGTAACACAGAAATGGCCCACTGAACAATAAATCTGAATAGTATAACCTCCCTCCAATAATCTATTTAATGCCACAGAACATATATATGCATATTTAGATCTTCACTGTCAGAGGGGCAAGATGAAGGCCTGCTACTTCAGTACTTCACAAAAATAATGAAGGTGCACTAAAACAAGTTGATAATAAGTAATAAATGTGTTACCCGTGTATTATCTGTAATGACCATTTTAGTGCCAACTCATACAGAGCCGATAATGTTTCCAGTTCTACACAAACTGATTTAATTAACAAAAGATGTATAGACAGACCACTGTTTGGGACACTTTTCTTCCATGTTATGATATAGCCTTGTGCAATGGTATATTTAAAGGCAATTGTCAGTTGCTTTACTTTGGTTTTATGCTCCGAATGACATTTGTAATATACTACATTGACATATTTTTACAGTGATAGTATTATTGCATCTTGTCTGTCAAGCAAGGAGTAGCAGGAAAAAGTAGCATTGTACTCTTGCAATTAAACTAACTTTTCATGGATCTGTGTTTTTTGCAAGGTATAATCCATTGGACCTTGAAATTATTGGATTTTTCTATAATGTCCTCCTTTGCTTGCATTCGTTAAGACTTCCACGTTGACTTTTTGTCATCTTTTCGTAGATTTCTTTTTGTGCGAATGTACCAGCTTTATGCTTCCCATGCTACTGCATATCCTACTTAGGTCATGATCAGACTAAAGATTTTGATGTATCCAGCTCCGCATGCTGTACTCCAGCTATGGGCTTACTGACTGTCTATATACAACAATAAGGCCTTGTTTTTCCTGCAGAAAACGTTGCATTTACATGCTGTAGGAGTCCACTTGCCTTTTCTACTGCTTTGACAAAAAGAAAATTTTGCTTAATGTCACCTGGTATGAGTACGCAAGGGCACTTCAACTTGTAGTCTTGGTGTCATGGTATTGCTTCATCTCTGCTTGTATAACAATTTTTGCAGACTATTTCTCTTTGGTGCATTTTTTGTAATATTAGAGTAGGAATGTTTCTGGCAATACGAAAAAAATATATATGCAAGTGGATGAAAAGTGTGTGTGTGTGTGTGTGTGTGTGTGTGTGTGTGTGTGTGTGTGTGTGTGTGTGTGCGTGCGCGCGTGTGTGCATGTGTGCGTGTAGGGGATACCTGTGTATTTTTATATTTTAATCTAAGTTATTTAAACTGTTTAATTGCATGACATGTATTTTGAAGCTCACCCAATATTACATGGTGAGCATCATGCTTCTCAACGTCTTTGCTCAAGAATTCTAGACAAAGACAAACATAATTGGGAACAACTGCTCAAAATAATGTTACTTAAATTAACTTTAAATAAGTTACTAGAACAACAGGATTTGTGTCAACTTACAATTTCTGATCAATAAAACATATGAAACTCCAGAAAATTATGAGGGATGGGGCCGATTGAAAGGTAAAACTAGTGACATTCCACAAAATCAGGGACAGTTAAGACATAAGGTAAGCATAGCCAGATTGATTTAACAGCACTTTTGTACTTAGAGTGGAAAGGTCTGTTAGAAGATTAGAATATTAAGGTCAACAACTTCTAACATGCTTATAGGTTCGTAGGTAAGTACTAGGCTAGCTGCCCTTGATGACCATTTTAAGCCCAGCCAATTTCCCTTTTTGTGCTCGAATTAACCTACCCCATTTGGTTAGAGATAATCCATCCCATGGTTGATAATTATACATATTACCCCAATGAAAATAACTAGGATCATACCATACATAATTTGAGGGGATCCATGCAAGTGATAAAGCATTTATGAGCTACCTCTGCCTATTAGTAGTACAGGGGGCACTCCTGGGGTAAAATTTCTGTTTACCATCCATGGATCCAAGTTGTACTTGAATATGGAGAGGGATGAACTGCGTTTTATGTGGATGTGGAGTATCTTACAGAGCAGAAATTTCTCTGCGAGATATACATGTCCTTCCAAGCCATTCTCTTGATGTTGCAGAAGAGTTTTAGATCCCTAGACCAAGAATTTCTGATGTCATTTGACTTGCTGATGTGTAGTAAATCCATCAGTATTGAGTCAGGGGATGCCTTGTACGCCAGACACAGGTCCATTCTCAGCAGTCTGTAGGATACTGAGTGTAGTGACAAGGCTTTGAGTCAGTCCATGTAGGACATGTTGTTTAGGCCTTGTATCCTTTTAGCAAAGGATCTCTGTGGGCATTCTAGTTGTTACATGTGTCTGGACAGATACATGTCAAAGGGGGCATTATAGTCAATGATTGCCCTAATATGGGCTGAGTAGAGGGAGACACAGACATCCCTAGATATAGACGCAATCCCTTTGTTTATAATCTGTGCACTATAGAAGGCCATCCTTATAACACTGGACATATGTTTATCAAAAGTTAGGTCACTGTCCACATAAGTTCCCAAATTCCAAAAAACTGTGTCAAATCTTAGGGTATATTTTCAATGCAGTAGTTCCCTGGGGTAGATGATTTCCCAAACGATACAATAATGCATTTTCTGGCATTTAGTTTCAGTCCATGAGTTTGGCACCATATATTTATTTGGGACAAACCTTCCTGCAGGATGGCTAAGTCATTTAGGGATTCAATGACTGTTCCTAGCTTGCAGTTATATGCGAGCTTAGTCAGCCAGAACCCTTTGGTATTGTGTTGTACTTCAAAAAAGTAGATGCCAAACAGGAGGGGTCCCAGCACAAAGCCCTGGGGGACTCCACAGATGAATGATCTCTTTGTGGAGGTAATTTCCCATATTTTTATTTCCTGCATCCTATTTGTGAGACAGCTGGGAATCCAACAGGTTACATAGGGCGTTTTTCATAGTTTCTTTAAGTTTTCTAGTATATCTGAGCTTTAGCCAGGTCAAGGAATGTGGTGTGTATCATCTTGTCTTCATCTATTGCTTTAATGACCTTTTCAAAAAAATTTGTCAGAATGAGTAAGCTTAACCTGCCTTTGACAAATCCAAACCGATATGGGTCAAGTGTTTGGAGGTGTCCTATGTCCTGATTGATTAGTTCCATGATAAGTCTTTCCATGGCTTTAAATATGAGCTGGTCAGACTTATGTGTCTGTAATTGACTGGATCTGTAGAAGATCCTCCCTTCTACAAGGGAATGACTGTAGCTCTTCTCCATTCACTTGGTACAAAACCTGTATTGAGGCTGAGACTGAATAGTGTTGTTAGGGGAGGGGCTAAATCATGCTTCATGCCATTTAAGAAGCATCCTGGGATATAGTCAGGGCCCATTGATGCAGTAGTTTTAGCTTTTGTTTGCACTTTTAGATCATTGTCATGTGTGATAGCTAGAGGCGAGACAATTTCAGGTATCTCTTGATGGACAGATGCAGGGAAAGATGAATAAAGTTAGAGCTAAATTTATTGGCTGGTAGGTTTGCTATATCTTCAGCCTCATTGTAGGTAACACTGTTCATAATCAGCTCAGTGCATTTCTGCATTGTTCTTTTGAGATTACGAACATAACTATAAAATGCCTTATGATCGTCTTTGGCTTGGGTATCTGTTTTAGATCCAGACTTGGCCTTGGTGGATTTTATCAAGTCCCTGAAATATTTGTTTATTTCAGTGACAAGGGCTGTAAAACTCTAGGAACTACTTTTCTTACTTTTGGTCAAAATGATTTTCCTTTTATTATAAATCTTGTTGATATTATGTCTCTACCATTGGGGTTTGCCCTGTACTTGTTTCTATGGGAAACAGTTGCATCTATGATGATATGATGTTTATGATGGGTCTGCTACAAGCACAAGTGTGTTATATGCTCATGATGCACTTGCTCACTGCCACTTGCTTGAATAAACTACCACTAACTCAATCTCCCATAACTACTTACCTACCATATCCCTAGCAGAACCCTAACTCTAACCCTAAAATTCCCTCTCTACTTGCTTTTTAACCCTAAAACTCTCATCCAACTCATAAACCTAAAACTCCAACACCCTCCCTAAATCAAAACTCCCCTTCTGCTTCCTAACCCTAAAACTTCTGTTGCATCCCTAAACCTAAAACTCCAACATCCTGTCCCTAATCCTAAACCCCCATCTCCCACTACCTACCCACAACTGCTTAACCAAACCCATATTCAAGTTAGTGCATGAGCAGCACTCCTTACCCAAGGTTACTTGTCTTAACTCATTTCTGAGTGTGACCATGAGCCGAAGCATACAGAAGCTACAAGGTACTTGAATCCTTGGCTTCAAAACACTGGTTTTGGAGTGCAGTGGGACTCAAACTCCTACAGTGAACCTGAGTATAATAGTTTCTATATATTGCTGAAGTATTGGTCAAGTATACATACACAGTAAAAGCTAAGCCATGTCTGACACAGTTAACCGAAACAAATTTCATACTGGGGTAAAGAGGCAAAACTGCAAAACTGTATAATTAAATGTTGGTAAAAAATGAGGCAATTTTATGCAAAATCTAACACATTTGGAGTTGTCTTAATATTGTTTAAGGTGTTTTAGCATTGTTACAGGACAATGTCACATGTTACCGGTGATAATGTTGCAAATGGAGAAAGGAATATAAAACTATAAATAAGGTGAAATACATTAGAAATTTTTTTTCCAGGTTCCAAACAGTTTGCAGCAATGCTGTATAAGGCCTCCACTGTGGAAGCTATGCAATGGATGAGAGTGTATAAGAGCAAATATTAGAGCTGTAGCAAGGGAATTTGGTATCTGTATAAGCAATCCAGTGATGAATTTATGACAGCTTGTAAATTTTCACCCAGAATAATTTACAGTCTATCATGAATTCTATCATTAAAACACAAACCCATTTATGCCAGGTGGAATATGAGCCTTTAATCATAATATTCAATTCATAAATGTATCACCAAACACCATCATACTAGGTGACTTCAATTACCCTAATATAGACTGGGAACACTACTCAAGCACAAACACCCTAGCCCAAAAGTTCCTGGAATTCATAAACTCAAATGCCATGGAACAACTAGTCACCATCCCCACAAGAGGAGAAAACATACTTGATCTCATCATCACGAACATGGGAGCACAATGTTCAACACTATACCCTCACTGGTGAGATCAGATCACAAACTAATCTCGCTGGAGGTCCTCATCCCACCCCCACCTGAAATAAAAAAGACCACAGTAAAGAACTTCTCGGCCGACTTCACACTTTTAAAGACTAGTGTGGTCTCCTTTAGGCCCGCCAGCGGAAAACAGTACTCAAGCCGCTGAATCACTTACAAATGCCTTCTACCAGCACCTGCAGGACTGCATGGATAAGGCAATCCCAAGCAAAACAAAGACTCTTTGTACCAAAGGCAAAGCGTCCAGTCTGGTGGACCCCAGCCATAAACAAACTCTACAACAAAGGAGGAAGCTACTACAAGATAGAGCAAAATCCTTAAAGGTAAGACACCCTTGATCACTATAAGTAAAAACTAAGAGCTCTCATAAAATCATCCAAAGCAAATTTTGAGAGAAAATAGCTAAAGACTCAAAAGACAATCATAAGGCCTTCTTTAGCTATAGACTAGTTCAAAATGATGTGAAAGATTACTGTCCTACAGACATGCCAACATACTGGCTGACAGATTCAGTGCAAACTTCCACAGCATCCATGGGACCTGATGGTGTCCCGGCATTAAACCCACAGCTAGGACAGCTGTTTAATCATAGTCTTACCTCTTTGGATCCATCCCTATTTCTTGTATTTCTGTATAAAGTATTATATCTCTTCCTCTTATATTTTCAAACATAACTTCTAATATTTTACATGTTTATGATGTGTGCGTTTTTCTGTTTTATGCTTATATAGACATTAGTTGGTATACCTCTATTTATTTCTGAGATATGGTTACAAATACAGTCTTTCAAAATTTGATTTGTTTTGCCTGCAACCCTGGCCTAAATGGGTTTGTGTCTTTAAAACCATTATTGAAGGAGAAGCACAGTTATTTTAGTTAATTGAATGATTTATTTGTAGTAGTCATGTGGTTTTTAGAAAAAAAAGATATTTAATCTTGTGTTTTAAATATTTACTAGTATATGCCTGAGGAAGCCCTTTGGGTGAAAGTTTTTAACTTGCATTTTGAACTTTATTAAATTGAAAATTGTGTCATCCACCGGTTCTGTTTCCAGTGAGTTTCCTTTTTCTTGGAAGCACGTTGTTTGGAGTGCACTGGATTAACTGTGGTTTGTTTAATATATTTGGATATATTGGGGCTTCACAGCATCAAAGGCACTGCAAGTAAGAGGAATATTTTGTTGGTGGTGAATTATGCTACTAGGTACCCCAAGGTGAAGGCTTGTCACCTGTTGAAGCAAGTGCTCTGTTAGAAATTTTAGCAAAGTAGATTTTCCTTTGAAATAGTGATGGGCAGAGAGGCTAAGTTTATGTCAGACATGGTTACCTGTTTGTGAACGGGTTCTGGGATAAAGCAGTTAAAAATGAATCCATAGCATTTTAATTTAAGCAGGAGTAGATCTCCTCTTTGCATGAAGAGAGATGCCACTTTCCTTGCATTTGACCAGCTTAACATAATTTGAGTTATGCTTTTCTGAAAATCCATTTACTAATAGCATAATTTGAAAACCATGAAAAAAATGAAAAAAATGTTTTTTGCAGGGATGCAAGTCCCCTGCATCCCTACTCCCCTAAATGATATATATCAATTTAATGGAGGAGAACAAAGGAAAAATCCCCCAATGGTGTAGCATCAGCTCACACAATATAACAAACTGTGGTTAAAAGAACTCCAACATTCATCTTTCAAGAAAAAGAATGCTGATCAAATTAGCATCAATGAAGAGTAAGTATGCTAGGAGATTCCTAAGAATACACATTTTTTTTCCATTTCTGATCTACTTTATGATAATATAATGAAGGGCTTATATACTAAGTTTGTGACTGGGGGAAATGTGAAGGTGATTCTTACAAAGAATTTGTTACTGGGGTATAAACTGAAGTTCTGAAACAAACTTACTGAGTACATGGGGTAGGCACAGGATTACCAAGTTCAACAACAAAAGTAAAGAAGGGTTTGGCAGACAACAAAACACAAGAATATATTTTGGACAAAATGCAATTTTGATTTTTTCTGTGCAGTAAAATAAGCTTCTGGCAGCATGGGGGATCTTTGTCTGTTGTATGGAAGGTAAGTATCATTAATTATGTAGTAAAATTGTCATACTGGAGGGAGAGTAATCCTACCACAATACAGAGTCACTAGTACTTAATATTTGTAAAGAGTCAAGGAGGGAATTTTAGGGGTTGGATATTGTAGCAGACCTTGTCAGTAAAACTCATTCTGACACTTCTCTGAATGGGGCTGTGCTGTCATAGTTGCTGTCCCCTACCATGGTTCTGGAATTCTGAGATGTTATCAGGTGAATTAAGACTTTGGAAACATGTTCACTCCTAAATCAGGACGTACCAAAATGGTGGAATAATGGGTTCATGTAGAGTCCTAAACATCAATTAAAAGGGCAACAAGAACAACTATGGCAGAAAGATGGCAGGTGAAAATGACAAAAGGGCTTTACTCTGTCAAACAACACAATCGTACTTTAATGGCAAAGATCAATAAACATCTGTTCTGGGCAAAATGTTCAGTTTTGTATCACTAAAGTTCTACTTACACAGTTAGAATTTGTACTGTCCATTATCAGCAACCTATAAACAATCTGTAACTAAATCTGCATATTCATCATATTAGTCCCAGAAGAGAGCAACACTGTTCAGTTCTAACCAAAGCCAACTGGTTGCCAATTAAACAGAAAACCAAATTCCTTTTTGGATCTTATATTTTCATATTAATCAGCTGTGACACCTTCCCATTGTTTGCTAATACACTCATCCCACCCTGAACTTTAAACTATAAACTGCAGTCCAACAATTCCTTTTGTTTTGCATTTCTCACCCTCAGGAACAGACACCATTGTACTGATCATAGATTGTCAATGTTGTCATCTCAACCATGGACATCCCCTTCAAACAACCTAAAAGAAATGAACTCATTCCTTATATGATGGACTCAGTTAAAAAAATACAAATTAAAAGATGCAAACAGTACCTGCTTCCAAACTAGAGCAACACTTAAGTTCTCCCTTCTTCAGTGGTCATAAAATTCATCCATTACTTTCATGCTTAATGTTCCGATGTAGGAAGATGGCTCTCCTCATTTCTACTCCCTTTAACAATTACTATTCCCCCCAATACCACCATATCTAACTACTCTTTGATCTTCCATGTATTATCCTCCTCTTATAACTGCTCCTTGCTCTTTTACCTACCAACCCCTTTCATTCTTCAGAATGTCCATAATTCTGCCCCCAACTCATAGGGAACAATGGGGAACACTGGGAAAATCAAACGTCTTAAGAATTGCTTTTTAAGTCAAATTGGCTTCTTGTACATATTTCCATGGGTCATACCAAAAACTGAATGTTCGTTCCCTCACTGGTAACACTCAAATTTTTAGATTTGAAAATGTACTTTTCTCTTTCATAGTTTTTTATAAATTTCTTTTCCCAAAGTTGGGTAGTATTTTGACTTACCCAAAAAAATTATGGGGGAAAATTTTTTTCCCCCAAAAAAAAATTTTAAAATTTTATTTTGGGGTTTTTTCCTAAAGTTAAATGCCAAAAAATGCATAGTCATACCCTTCGGGAAAAACAAGGTTACCCCTAGCTACCAAATAGGTGGCAATCCACTGAGCACAGAAGAAGTTATCAGGGACCTGGGGACCCAGGTTGATAGTAGTCTGTCATTCGACACCCATGTAGCTAAAGTAGTTAGGAAAACCTTCTACATTCCCACCTTATCATGAAGGGATTCTCATCTAGATCAAGGGAGGTCATAGTCTCCCTTTACTCATCACTCATCAGACCAATGATTGAGTACAATGCCCCATTGAATGTATCTGACCCGACACTTGCAGCAGCTGGAGAGGCCACAAAGTTCCTCACCAAAAGGATAAAGGGTCTCAAACATCTGTCCTATGCTGCCCGACTGAAAGAACTCCAGCTCTATTCAGTAAACACCTTGCTCAGAGGTGACCTTTGCCTAACATACAAGGCCATGTCAAACCCAGATTTGATGAATATGCTTCACCTCAAAAATCTAGATCCGTCAGAGCCACAAGGGCGGAGACTTAAACCTCGACACGGCTATTAATAGGGCGTGCTGGAGGGATAGATTCATCACCCAAAGACTCCTATGCTGTGGAATAAAATCCCGGTATATGTGAGGCAGAGCACCTCGCTGGCCTTGTTCAAGAGAAATCTTGACCAATGGATGGGAGATCGCAGATATACCCCAGGGATTACCTCAGTGTCACTGCTCAACAGAGGCACAGCAAAATAATGGGTATAGTTCCCCATACTAAAGGGGTGGCGTAAGCCACAAAACTATGGGCTAGGCTTGTAAATGCCCTCGGGCAGATAGCCTAGTATGAACCTATGAACCTATGAACCTATTTCTTGTATTTCTGTTTAAAGTATTATATCTCTTCCTCTTATATTTTCAAACATAACTTCTAATATTTTACATGTTTATGATGTGTGCGTTTTTCTGTTTTATGCTTATATAGACATTAGTTGGTATACCTCTATTTATTTCTGAGATATGGTTACAAATACAGTCTTTCAAAATTTGATTTGTTTTGCCTGCAACCCTGGCCTAAATGGGTTTGTGTCTTTAAAACCATTATTGAAGGAGAAGCACAGTTATTTTAGTTAATTGAATGATTTATTTGTAGTAGTCATGTGGTTTTTAGAAAAAAAAAATATTTAATCTTGTGTTTTAAATATTTACTAGTATATGCCTGAGGAAGCCCTTTGGGTGAAAGTTTTTAACTTGCATTTTGAACTTTATTAAATTGAAAATTGTGTCATCCACCGGTTCTGTTTCCAGTGAGTTTCCTTTTTCTTGGAAGCACGTTGTTTGGAGTGCACTGGATTAACTGTGGTTTGTTTAATATATTTGGATATATTGGGGCTTCACAGCATCAAAGGCACTGCAAGTAAGAGGAATATTTTGTTGGTGGTGAATTATGCTACTAGGTACCCCAAGGTGAAGGCTTGTCACCTGTTGAAGCAAGTGCTCTGTTAGAAATTTTAGCAAAGTAGATTTTCCTTTGAAATAGTGATGGGCAGAGAGGCTAAGTTTATGTCAGACATGGTTACCTGTTTGTGAACGGGTTCTGGGATAAAGCAGTTAAAAATGAATCCATAGCATTTTAATTTAAGCAGGAGTAGATCTCCTCTTTGCATGAAGAGAGATGCCACTTTCCTTGCATTTGACCAGCTTAACATAATTTGAGTTATGCTTTTCTGAAAATCCATTTACTAATAGCATAATTTGAAAACCATGAAAAAAATGAAAAAAAAAATGTTTTTTTGCAGGGATGCAAGTCCCCTGCATCCCTACTCCCCTAAATGATATATATCAATTTAATGGAGGAGAACAAAGGAAAAATCCCCCAATGGTGTAGCATCAGCTCACACAATATAACAAACTGTGGTTAAAAGAACTCCAATTCATCTTTAAGAAAAGAATGCTGATCAAATTAGCATCAATGAAGAGTAAGTATGCTAGGAGATTCATAAGAAAAACACATTTTTTATTCCAAATTTGTTACTGGTATAAACTGAATTCTGAAACAAATTACTGAGTACATGGGGTAGGCACATGATTACCAAGTTCAACAACAAAGTAAAGAGGGTTTGCGACAACAAAAACACAAGAATATATTTTGGACAAAGGCAATTTGATTCTGTGCAGTAAAATAAGCTTCTGGCAGCATGGGATCTTTGTCTGTTGTATGGAAGGTAAGTATCATTAATTATGTAGTAAAATTGTCATACTGGAGGAAGTAATCCTACCACAATACAGAGTCACTAGTACTTAATATTTGAAAGATAAAGGAATTTATTGGAAAAGATTGTATCCATAACAACTTCTGATGCTGTGCTTATAGTTGTGTAATGGAGGAATTTGAGTTATATAGTAATTGTCTTGGAACATTTCCTCCAAAACAGGCTATACATAATGTTAATGGTTCAAGAGAGTTAAATAATTAATTGGAACAGACACTTGCAAAAATATGATGAATAGGGCTTCTCTGTAGTCCCAAATCAATGGTCAAAGTCAAAAACATCTTATCGGGCAAAAGTTGGATGTATCACTAAATTCTCAAAAAAAATGTACTGGTTATGAAATAAACAATCTGTAACTAGGGCAACATGTTCACTTTATCAAGAGGCACTGTAACTAAAAGAATTGTTGTCAATAACAGCAACCTATTCAATTGGATCTTATTTTTATAATTAGTTTGACACCTAAATTTTTCTAATAATTACCAACTTTAAACTATAAACTCGTAACAAATTCCTGTTTCATTTTCACTCAGGCAGACAACATGCTGTTTATAAAGCCCAAAGTTGCCCCTTCCCGAACCCAAACAACCTTTTGGAAAAAAATATTCTTATATATGGACTCAGTTAAAATCAATTAAATGCATACCCCTTCCCAAAATACAACATTAATTTTCCCTTCTTGTTCATTTCTCCAACTTCAGCAAAGTTGATGTAGAAGATTGGTCCCTTTTTCACTCCCTTTAAAAATTCCCTTTTAAACCAAACCCAAAAAAAAATTTTTATCTTCCTTTATTATCCTCCCTTTTTAAAAACTTTTTTAAAATACCCTTTTAAACTTAGAACCTTTAAATTTTCCCCTTTTATAGGCAATAAACCAAAATCAAATCTTAATTTTTTTTAAAAAATTGGCTTCTTTCATTTTCCATTTAACAAACTAATTTTCCCCATTTAACACTCTTTTTGATTTGAAAAATTTCTTCTCTTATTAAACTCCCTTTTTTTATAAACTTTACATTTTCATGCCATATTTGTTTTAACTCCTTGGAGATATAACACTGAAAATTTACCCTTTAAATTAAGTAAATATTTTTATTTCTTGGGAACAAAACTAATGTTGGGCCCTTCCTTGGTAACAAATAAATAATTTATAAATGAATTTTCTTTATTGAAAAAAATTTTTTAAAACTGTTTTGTGGGGTTTATTTTTTGTCTTGAAGGGAAAATTATGAAAATTTTTCTTAATTTGATGTAAAATTTTATTTCTTAATAGACTTATAGCCTTTTTTTTTAAAATTTACCTTTTACTGAATAAAAATTTTATTAAATTATTTTAAATGAATTAACTCATATGGTGGAACTTTTAATTTTCTTTTTTAAAAAATCTAATTAAGAACAACCGATGTTATGTTTTTTTTTTTACCTTTTTTTCCAAATTTGTTTGCAATCCCTTTTTTTAATAATAAATTTAAACCTGCAAAATTTTTTTGTTACAGTTAAATTGTTTGAAATTTTGTTTAAATTTAAGGGTTTGAATTCCCAAACAATTAAAAGATTAAAAAATTTTAAAAAAAGGTTGCTTCTTTTTACTTTCACATTTTCAAGGGGAAACCTTTTTAATTAATTGGGTAATAATAGGGTGTGTTTTTTTCTGTTAAAAACCCGGGCATTAATTGAAAGGATCTCCCTTGGGGAAAGTTAAAAAAAGAAACACGATTCACTAATTTCCCTGGGATTTAAAAGGTTAAAACAGGTAAAGGGGGCACCCAGTTATTTTTTTAGTTAATTGGAATTTTTTGATTAAAATTTTTTTTTTAGAAAGGTTTCATTTGTTTGGTTTTTAGAAAAAAAAGATATTTAATCTTGTGTTTTAAATATTTACTAGTATATGCCTGAGGAAGCCCTTTGGGTGAAAGTTTTTAACTTGCATTTTGAACTTTATTAAATTGAAAATTGTGTCATCCACCGGTTCTGTTTCCAGTGAGTTTCCTTTTTCTTGGAAGCACGTTGTTTGGAGTGCACTGGATTAACTGTGGTTTGTTTAATATATTTGGATATATTGGGGCTTCACAGCATCAAAGGCACTGCAAGTAAGAGGAATATTTTGTTGGTGGTGAATTATGCTACTAGCTACCCCAAGGTGAAGGCTTGTCACCTGTTGAAGCAAGTGCTCTGTTAGAAATTTTAGCAAAGTAGATTTTCCTTTGAAATAGTGATGGGCAGAGAGGCTAAGTTTATGTCAGACATGGTTACCTGTTTGTGGACGGGTTCTGGGATAAAGCAGTTAAAAATGAATCCATAGCATTTTAATTTAAGCAGGAGTAGATCTCCTCTTTGCATGAAGAGAGATACCACTTTCCTTGCATTTGACCAGCTTAACATAATTTGAGTTATGCTTTTCTGAAAATCCATTTACTAATAGCATAATTTGAAAACCATGAAAAAAATGAAAAAAAAAATGTTTTTTTGCAGGGATGCAAGTCCCCTGCATCCCTACTCCCCTAAATGATATATATCAATTTAATGGAGGAGAACAAAGGAAAAATCCCCCAATGGTGTAGCATCAGCTCACACAATATAACAAACTGTGGTTAAAAGAACTCCAACATTCATCTTTCAAGAAAAAGAATGCTGATCAAATTAGCATCAATGAAGAGTAAGTATGCTAGGAGATTCCGCAAGAATACACATTTTTTTTCCATTTCTGATCTACTTTATGATAATATAATGAAGGGCTTATATACTAAGTTTGTGACTGGGGGAAATGTGAAGGTGATTCTTACAAAGAATTTGTTACTGGGGTATAAACTGAAGTTCTGAAACAAACTTACTGAGTACATGGGGTAGGCACAGGATTACCAAGTTCAACAACAAAAGTAAAGAAGGGTTTGGCAGACAACAAAAACACAAGAATATATTTTGGACAAAATGCAATTTTGATTTTTTTCTGTGCAGTAAAATAAGCTTCTGGCAGCATGGGGGATCTTTGTCTGTTGTATGGAAGGTAAGTATCATTAATTATGTAGTAAAATTGTCATACTGGAGGGAGAGTAATCCTACCACAATACAGAGTCACTAGTACTTAATATTTGTAAAGAGTCAAGGAGGGAATTTTAGGGGTTGGATATTGTAGCAGACCTTGTCAGTAAAACTCATTCTGACACTTCTCTGAATGGGGCTGTGCTGTCATAGTTGCTGTCCCCTACCATGGTTCTGGAATTCTGAGATGTTATCAGGTGAATTAAGACTTTGGAAACATGTTCACTCCTAAATCAGGACGTACCAAAATGGTGGAATAATGGGTTCATTAGATCTAAAATAATTAAAGGGCACAAGAAACTATGCAAAGATGGAGTAAAATCAAACTTATCTGTCAAAAAAATGTACTTTAATAAATCATAAAATTTTCCTTAAGATGCATTTGACATATTTTTATTCTTAACATGAAACTGACTGTCCATTGACCATTCATCTGATAACAAATAATAAATCTATAATATACAATAGGAAATACATTTTCTCCCAAAGCTGTTTTGGGGTCTTTCAAAATGAAAACCAAATTAGAATTGGAGCAATCCTGATGATATATGTTTTCTTGAATTTAGAAATGTAAACACTTGTGTATTTCATTAGATATGTAGACTGTATAGCTTTCTTTTAATAATATGTAACTCTTTACTGTAATATAAAATTGTTTATGTATGCCACATTTTGTTTGCAAGATGAGTTACCTCATCATGGGCTGGAACTGTTTGTGAATTCTATCATTTTAAAGAAAGAGTCTAATTATATTTGAACTGAACCAGAGCTGCTGCTGTTCTTTTTTACTTTTTTGTCCGACAATGTTGTTTGCACTTGAAATCCTTTATAACCTCAATGGAGTACACATAATCAGGGCTGCAGCTTCCTTTTCTTTCTGTTCATCAGGGAGTATGGTTTGGGAAATTCTAACTTGTGGAGAAAGTTAAAATAAAGAGTTATGAATCACAGATGCAACCTTGAATATTCATGGATTCATAAAGGTTAAAACAAGGTATAGACTACATCTACACTTACACATTTTAACAAGGGAATACCAGTAGTAATGTAGTTAGATATGATACTGATGAAGTTGTGGAATTTAATAAATCTGAAAATTAATAACCAGGGTCATATACATATGAACAAGCTTATCCTCCCCTTAGAAGGCCTGAAAGACTAGAAAAAAAAAGAAAAACACCGATTCACTATCTGCCATGCAGGACTAAACTAGTCCTGCATTTAAGCACAGTGTAAGAGGGACAGCTGCCTTGCATAATAATGAAGGCACACCAGGAGCTCTAAATCCTACACTGAGCATGGATGAGTGCAGGGGGCATGTCTGAGAGCAGAGCCTCAGAATAACAATGCCCCTGCAAAGTAGAACAAAAAAAAGTGTAAATAAATGAGTGAAAGCTCATAGGTGTCATATCTCCACCAACAGTCCCCATGTGTTCAACAGCAACAGTACATTGAAATAAAATGAAGAAACCCTTGTATTAATATTTTAAAACCCAGTACAGCTAACAGTAGGTGTCGGGTTTGCCCATCGCCTAGTTACGGTTAAAGCAGCTGAAAAGGCTGATGAGGATAACAAGGAATATATATGCAAATGAAGCAGCACAGCAGTAGTGGAGTGGTTAGAGCATCTGCCTGATGAACAAGCATTGTTGAATCCCACTGCAGCACAAATCATTTTCCAGGGAAATCTGTATATGAACATAATTTTACATCGTTTGCCGTATAACCTACAGAATAACAATTAAATGTGAACTGGAGTACTGCATGAAATGCACATGTGAAGTGTTAGTGTCATAATGAATAAGGCACAAGTAAGTAGGTCTAAGCACAAATAAGCAGCTAAGCGTGTCCAAGTCTTTGCATGGTAAGCATCGACCACAGAGTAAGCAAAGTAGAAGCTAACTGAGTGTAAGAAACTGTAACTGACTTAGCAGTGCTTACTGTCCAAAACTCATGTGAACCCACTTACAACTGCTTTAAAGTGCCTTAATCATACTGGATCCAACAGCCCAAGTTCTCCCAGCAACAAAATAAACTGCCTCTGCAAGGCTCAAACCCAGGACCTATAGCTCAAGTTAACCACTAGCATCATAGCAATAGATAAGCAAGATTAAGGCATACATCCATACACCCAGGATATATCAATCTATATATATATATATATATATATATATATATATATATATATATATATATATATATATATATATAAGATATATAGTATATATAGATATATATATATATAGCAATATGTATATATATATATATATATATATATATATATATAAGTGTGAACATTTATATATATATATATATATATATATATATTGTGCATACATATATATATATATATATATATATATATTATATGTATATATATAAGTGTATGGATATATATATATATATAATATATCTCACTCCCTATCTGTTCCGTTAAGGTCACCACAAAGATCACCTGTTTCATTTCTTCCTGTCTCTCTAGACATTTCTCTTCACATCCAACCACCTGCATTCCTCTCTACAATCCAATATTGAACCTTATCTATTGGCCTCCTACTTTCTTTAACCTGGTACATTAAATAACTTAGCATCTTTTTCCCATATACGTCCACTCCCATCTCAGCTACATGTCCAAACCAGTAATCTTGACTCTTGGATACTTTGCATCCAAACTTCTTTTCCAATCCTGCCTGACCCTTAATATCTTATTCCTCCTAATCTTGTCCACCTTGCACACCCAGTGCAATCTTAGACATCTTTATCCTTCTACACTCAGTTCAACCATCCTGCCTTATTTGTCATGCCATACTGTTCCTAACACCTTATAACTTAGCTGGTCTCACTACCTTCTTACTTATGTAGACCTTCCCTTTACTCTTACAGGTACTCCGCTGTCACAAATCACTCCTAACTCTTCAATCACCACTCCATCCTCCTGTATCTCTTCTCACTCTCTTCCCACTTTCACCGTCTCTAACATTGCAAGATTTAAATCATCCACCTTGCCACTGTACTCCTTGCATCCTCAGAATTCCCTGTCCTCACCTTCATTCACATCACATATATTCTTGTATTTGTCCTGCTAACCTCATTCTCTCTCTAGACATATCTCACATCTCTCAGCTCTCTCTCCCTCTGTTCCTCTTCATCATACAGATCACAATGTCATCTGCAAACATCATAGTCCATGGGGTACTTTTCCTGTTGATCTTATCTGTCAACCTGTCACATCATCCTTAATAACAAGCTCACGCCTTTTCTTTAAATATAAATTAATTATAATTAAAATTTCCCACTTTTGTTAATTCTAAAACATTTAATTTTGATTGTAACTGTATCATGATAGTCTTTCTTAATAATAACTTTACTATTAAATTTAGGTCACATTGATTTGAAGTAAATTACCCACATGACGAACTTCTCATCAGCTAAAACGTCTAATTCCCATTTGAACTGTACAGCTGACATCCTGTCTTTTATTCCATCAAACATCCCCTTCAAACAACCTAAAAGAAATGAACTCATTCCTTATATGATGGACTCAGTTAAAAAAATACAAATTAAAAGATGCAAACAGTACCTGCTTCCAAACTAGAGCAACACTTAAGTTCTCCCTTCTTCAGTGGTCATAAAATTCATCCATTACTTTCATGCTTAATGTTCCGATGTAGGAAGATGGCTCTCCTCATTTCTACTCCCTTTAACAATTACTATTCCCCCCAATACCACCATATCTAACTACTCTTTGATCTTCCATGTATTATCCTCCTCTTATAACTGCTCCTTGCTCTTTTACCTACCAACCCCTTTCATTCTTCAGAATGTCCATAATTCTGCCCCCAACTCATAGGGAACAATGGGGAACACTGGGAAAATCAAACGTCTTAAGAATTGCTTTTTAAGTCAAATTGGCTTCTTGTACATATTTCCATGGGTCATACCAAAAACTGAATGTTCGTTCCCTCACTGGTAACACTCAAATTTTTAGATTTGAAAATGTACTTTTCTCTGTAGTTGATCATGCTTTCAGTTGTAGTATAGACTGTGACATTATGTCATGCCATATTATGTTATTTTAAGCTCCTTGTAGATATTATTCACTGAATATTTTATCCTTAAGGCTATGCATGTGACAATATTTTTTATTTCTTGTAAGCAATAGACTAAGCCTGCACGTGGTCCACTTGGACCATTGCTCTACTCTGCATAACAAATAAAATAAATCTATAAATGAATAATCTAATTATGGAAATACATTTTCTCCCCAAGCTGTTTTGTGGGGTCTTTCAAAAATGCTTGCGGTCTAGAAGGAGGGAGCAATCCCTGATGATATATGTTTTCTTGAATTTAGAAATGTAAACACTTGTGTATTTCATTAGATATGTAGACTGTATAGCTTTCTTTTAATAATATGTAACTCTTTACTGTAATATAAAATTGTTTATGTTGCCACGATTATTGTTTGCAAGATGAGTTACCTCATCATGGGCTGGAACTGTTTGTGAATTCTATCATTTTTTTAAAGAAAGAGTCTAATTATATTTGAACTGAACCAGAGCTGCTGCTGTTCTTTTTTTTTTACTTTTTTTGTCCGACAATGTTGTTTGCACTTGGAAATCCTTTATAACCTCAATGGAGTACACATAATCAGGGCTGCAGCTGTCCTTTTCTTTCTGTTCATCAGGGACGGTAATTGGATTTGGGAAATTCTAACTTGTGGAGAAAGTTAAAATAAAGAGTTATGAATCACAGATGCAACCTTGAATATTCATGGGATTCATAAAGGTTAAAACAAGGTATAGACTACATCTACACTTACACATTTTAACAAGGGGAATACCAGTAGTAATGTAGTTAGATATGATACTGATGAAGTTGTGGAATTTAATAAATCTGAGGAAATTAATAACCAGGGGTCATATACATATGAACAAGCTTATCCTCCCCCCTTAGAAGGCCTGAAAGACTAGAAAACAAAAAAGAAAAAACACCGGATTCACTAATCTGCCATGCAGGACTAAACTAGTCCTGCATTTAAGCAGCAGTGTAAGAGGAGGACAGCAGCGTGCCTTGCATAATAATGAAGGCACACCACCGGAGCTCTAAATCCTACACTGAGCATGGATGAGTGCAGGGGGCATGTCTGAGAGCAGAGCACTCAGAATAACAATGCCCCTGCAAAGTAGAACAGAAAAAAGTGTAAATAAATGAGTGAAACCGCTCATAGGTGTCCGCATATCTCCACCAACAGTCCCCATGTGTTCAACAGCAACAGTACATTGAAATAAAATGAAGAAACCCTTGTATTAATATTGTTAAAACCCCGAGTACAGCTAACCGTAGGTGTGCGGGTTTGCCCATCGCCTAGTTACGGTTAAAGCAGCTGAAAAGGCTGATGAGGATAACAAGGAATATATATGCAAATGAAGCAGCACAGCAGTAGTGGAGTGGTTAGAGCATCTGCCTGATGAACAAGCATTCCCGGTTCGAATCCCACTGCAGCACAAATCATTTTCCACGGGAAATCTGTATATGAACATAATTTTACATCGTTTTGCCGTATAACCTACAGAATAACAATTAAATGTGAACTGGAGTACTGCATGAAATGCACATGTGAAGTGTTAGTGTCATAATGAATAAGGCACAAGTAAGCAGGTCTAAGCACAAATAAGCAGCGGTAAGCGTGTCCAAGTGCGTTTGCATGGGGGTAAGCATCGACCACACAGAGTAAGCAAAGTAGAAGCTAACTGAGTGTAAGAAACTGTAACTGGAGCTTAGCAGTGCTTACTGTCGCACAAACTCATGTGAACCCACTTACAACTGCTTTAAAGTGCCTTAATCATACTGGATCCAACAGCCCAAGTTCTTCCCAGCAACAAAATAAACTGCCTCTGCAAGGCTCAAACCCAGGACCCTATAGTCTCAGTAGTTAACCACTAAGCCATCATAGCAATAGATAAGCAAGATTAAGGCCATACATCCTATACACCCACATGGATATATCTATATCTATATATATATATATATATATATATATATATATATATATATATATATATATATAGATATATAGATATATATAGATATATATATATATAGCAATATGTATATATATATATATATATATATATATATATATATATGTGTGTGCAGACATATATATATATATATATATATATATATATATATATGTGTGCAGACATATATATATATATATATATATATATATATATATATATATATAAGTGTGTGTATGTATATATATATATATATATATATATCATCATCATCTTCTTTCGGCTGTTCCCGTTAGGGGTCACCACAGCAGATCACCTGTTTCCATTTCTTCCTGTCCTCTGCATCTTGCTCTGTCACACCAACCACCTGCATGTCCTCTCTCACCACATCCATAAACCTTATCTTAGGCCTTCCTCTTTTCCTGTTACCTGGTAGCATCATCCTTAGCATCTTTTTCCCAATATACTCCGCATCCCTTCTCAGCACATGTCCAAACCAAAGTAATCTTGCCTCTCTGGTTTTGTCTCCAAACCTTCCAACCTGGCCTGACCCTCTAATATACTTATTCCTCCTAATCCTGTCCACCTTCGTCACACCCAGTGCAAATCTTAACATCTTTACCTCTACCACATCCAGCTCAACCTCCTGCCTTTTTGTCAATGCCACTGTCTCCAACCCATATAACATAGCTGGTCTCACTACCCTCTTGTAGACCTTCCCTTTTACTCTTACAGGTACTCGTCTGTCACAAATCACTCCTGACACTCTTCTCCACCCACTCCATCCTGCCTGTACTCTCTTCTTCACCTCTCTTCCACACTCACCGTTACTCTGAACTATTGACCCCAAGTATTTAAACTCATCCACCTTCGCCACCTGTACTCCTTGCATCCTCACCATTCCTCTGTCCTCCCTCTCATTCACACACATATATTCTGTTTTAGTCCTGCTGACCTTCATTCCTCTTCTCTCTAGAGCATATCTCCATCTCTCCAGGCTCTCCTCCACCTGTTCCCTCCTCTCACTACAGATCACAATGTCATCTGCAAACATCATAGTCCATGGGGACTCCTGTCTGATCTCATCTGTCAACCTGTCCATCACCATTGCAAATAAGAAAGGGCTCAGAGCTGATCCTTGATGTAACACCACCTCCACCTTAAACGCATCCGTCACTCCCACCGCAGACCTCACCACTGTCACACTACCCTCGTACATATCCTGTACCACTCTTACATACTTCTTTGACACTCCTGACTTCCTCATACAATACCACAACTCCTCTCTAGGCACCCTGTCATATGCTTTCTCCAAGTCTACAAAAACACAGTGCAACTCCTTCTGACATTCTCTGCACTTCTCCATCAACACTCTCAGAGCAAACATCACATCTGCAGTGCTCTTTCCCGACATGAAACCATACTGCTGTTCACTAATCATCACATCCCTTCTTAACCTAGCTTCCACTACTCTTTCCCTTAACTTCATGCTGTGACTGATCAATTTAATCCCTCTGTAGTTACTACAGCTCTGCACATCACCCTTATATTTAAAAATCGGTACCAAAACACTTTTTCTCCATTCCTCAGGCATCCTCCCACTTTCCAAGATTTCATTAAACAATCTGGTTAAAAACTCCACTGCCATTTCACCTAAACACCTCCATGCTTCCACAGGTATGTCACCTGGGCCAACAGCCTTTCCATTCTTCATTCTCTTCATAGCTATCCTTACTTTCTCCTTGCTAATCAGTTGTACTTCATGATTCACTATCCCTACATCATCCAACCTTCTCTCCCTCTCATTCTCTTCAGTCATCAACCCCTCAAAGTACTCTTTCCATCTCCTCAACACACTCTCCTCAATTGTGAGTATGTTTCCCTCATTATCCTTTATCACTTTTACCTGCTGCACATCTTTCCTAGCTCGGTCCCTCTGTCTAGCCAATCGGTACAGGTCCTTTTCTCCCTCCTTAGAGTCCAACCTTTCATACAACTCTTCATATGCCTTATCCTTAGCCTTCACCACCTGTCTCTTTGCCATGTACCTCATCTCCTTATACTCCTGTCTACTTTCTTCATCTCTCTGACAATCCCACTTCTTCTTTGCCAACCTCTTTGTCTGTATACTCTCCTGTACTTCCTCATTCCACCACCATGTCTCCTCGTCTTCCTTCCTCTGTCCAGATGTGATACCAAGCACCTTTCTAGCCGTCTCCCTTAATAGCTCTGCTGTAGTTACCCAGCTGTTTGGTAACTCTTCACTGCCAAACAGTGCCTGTCTTAACTCATCCCTGAACTCCACCTCACAATTACCCTTTTTCAATTTCCACCATTTGATCCTTGGTGCTGCCCTCACACTCCTCCTCCTCTTCTTGATCACCAACGTCATCCTACAAACCACCATCCTATGCTGCCTAACTACACTTTCTCCGGCCACCACTTTACAGTCTCCAATCTCCTTCAAACTGGCCCTCCTACATAAGATATACTCCACCTGTGTGCATCTTCCTCCACTCTTGAATGTCATCCTATGCTCCTCCCTCTTGTTAAAATACGTATTCACCACAGCCATATCCATCCTTTTTGCAAAATCCACTACCATCTGACCTTCTGCATTCCTTTGTTTAACACCATACCTACCCATCACTTCCTCATCCCCACTGTTCCCTTCACCAACATGCCCATTTAAATCTGCACCAATCAACACTCTCTCACCCTTGGGTACAGTCATCACCACTTCATCTAATTCACTCCAAAATTTTTCTTTCTCATCCATTGCACACCCAACTTGTGGAGCATATGCACTAACAACATTAATCATTACACCATCAATTTCCAACTTAATAAACATCACTCTATCCGACACCCTTTTGACCTCCAAAACACTCTTCGCATACTGTTCCTTCAGAATAACTCCTATGCCATTTCTCCTCCCATCCATACCATGATAAAACAATTTGAATCTATATATATATATATATATATATATATATATATATATATATATATATATTATATTATATATATATATTTATATATATATATAGAGAGAGAGAGAGAGAGATATGTGTGTATGCAGACATATACATATATATATATATATATATATATATATATATATACACAGATATATAGCTATGATAGGAAACAGCACACAAGAATGACATATGTTCACAGGCTATGTTAATGGAAGTGAGAGGCCCAAGCAAGAATCATGTAACATGTAGCATGACCCCCCAGAGGAAACATACACACAAACCCACAAACAATGTAAATAGTCCACTGCTCCCCAGACCACAGGCAGGATACAACTGGGGGGGGGGTACACAGTGGACCCGTGAAAACTAATCTTGGAACACAGACAGGGGCGGGACGCTCCAAAAAGTTACATATTATGGAAGGAAGCTGGTGCAATGACCATTCTGGCTGGGGTGTGTACATACCCGGAATACAAGGGTGGGAAAGCCTGATGACCCATGGGTCGAGACAACATAAGACAAGGGTCTTGTGATGTGGAGAGTGGGCAGCGTGTAGTGGTGTGTTCAGACCAGACCTGCACCCAGAGTAAGGATGGGTGCTGTAGAGGAGGTGCAGGTGGGGGAACTATGGGTAGCTAGTTATGGGTCTAGGTGTGCAGTTGTTGGCTGAAGTGGGTCTATACAGACAGCCCCAGGGATGTAAGCAAAAGTGTTCATTGGGCAGAGGCATCACCCAACGAGCAGCCACCCCTGCTACAAGTCCCACTGCAGCAAAGTCTAATCTACATGGCAAAGAACGGAATAACCAAATGTAGATGTATATATGTAGAGGTATGTGTGTGTATATCTACCCATAGCTACATGGAGATATACCTCTCCCTCTCCGTAGTACAAATGTGTACATACAGAGACAGAATACATATACATACCCACATATAGATATATACATATGCAGACACCCATACAACAATATGTCGTTAGATATATATATATATATAGACAGCAATATATAAATATATACATGTATGCATACATATACAGATATATCTATATATAGTAATGTAGATATATATGTATATATATATATGTATATATATATATATATATATATATATATATATATATATATATATATATATATATATTTGTGTGTGTGTGTGTGTGTGTGTATAAATATACACATGTATATAGCTAGGATATGATACAGCAGTTACGAATTACATATGTTCTCAGGCCGTGCAAATGGGGGTGAGGGGTCCAATCAACAAACATGTAACACATAGCATCAACCCTCCCCCCCAGCTAGACTCGTGAAACATACAGACACACAATAAAAGTAAACACACCGCTGCTTCCCAGACTACAGGCAGGATACTACCAGTGGGAGAGACCCGCCAAGTCCAATCTTGAAACAAAGACATGTATGTCCCTTGTGGGACACCCAAAAAGTCAAACATATTTGGGTTTCCTGCCATTACACCAATGTTGAACGGCAGGCCATGCATGTACCCAGTTTACAAGGTAGGGGAAGCTTGATGATCCATGGGGCGAGACAACATATGTGATGGGTCCCGAGAAGTGGGGAGTGGGTACAGTGTACAGGTGTGGCCAGACCCGACCTGCACCCGGAGTAAGGAAGAGTGACGAAGAGGATATGCAAATTGGGAACTATGGGTATGAAATTATGGGCCTAGTTGAGCAGGTGTTGGCTGGAGTGGGTCTATGTGGACTGCCCCAGGGATGTAAGCAATAGTGTGCATTGGGCAGGGCTGCCGCCCAACGGACAGCCACTCCTGCTATGAGTCCCACTGCAGCACAGTCTATTGTACATGGCAAAGAACGGAATAACCAGATGTCGATGTACAACTGTAGAGGTGTGTGTGCATATATACCCATACCTACATGGAGTGAAACCTCCCCCTCTCTGTAGTACAACTGTGTACGTACAGAGACAGAATATAATTAAACACCTACATATAGATATATACATATGCAGACACCCATACATCCATATGTCGTTAGACATATATATATATGTATATATATATATATATATATATATATATATATATATATATATATATACATACAAATACAGATATATATATATATATATATATATATATATATATATATATATATATATATATACAGATATATATATATATATATATATATGTATATGTATACATATATATGTGTGTAAACATACACATATATACCTCTCAACCTCTAAGAGCTAAACCACTGGACAAAGCCTAAACCATTGGGGGGACAATAGGGACAGAAAGCACATATTCCACTTACAACCTTGGAAAGCTGATAGAATAATAGATTATGCATTAGCATGACTCGTCTGAAGGATGTGGAGTCTTTCACCAAATTACTTGTCTGTATTTAATGGTGTCATTTCCCAGGTATTTGCCAGACAGGTGCAGATTGTAAGAGGAACACACCAATATTATGAAGCAAACTCTGGACAGGCCGTGGATTCTGTACAGTCGACAGGCATGCTTATGCCTAATGGGCAGCCATTTCCGATATGAGTTCCACCGCAGCACAGTCCAGTGTACATGGCAAAGTACGGTATAACCATATGTGTTGTTGCATTACCCACTACACAACACCTACAAACACATGGTCACAACACCCCATTGTAGGCATGTAAGCCGATGTAATAGGCATCACAAGGTATTATTGAAGTCCCCACCCAGGGGTGTGAGTGTCCAACGCAAACACCAAGTGCAGTGCATATGCACAGCTGTTGTTGTAGACAGCATGGCCAGCTTTGGACCTTCCCTGCAGCCGTCCTGCACATCCCTGGATACTCCCCCTACTAACACCCCCCTTTGTGCCCCATGCACACCACGTGCCTATCAGCCCCTGTTCCATTCCTCTTAATGTCTACGGGTACACATTGGTGACACCCTCTTCCCCCACTATATTGCCAGTATCTGGAACCCCAACCCACATGTAGTATCACAGCTGTCCCACAGGTCACATGAAACTAACACATGAAGGAACACCACAAGCACACCTGGAGCAGCACAGGCTCACCAACTTGTGAAATCCTCCCCCCACCTCACACTCTATACCACTACATCAACAAGTGATACCGACACCTCTTGTCCTGCCTCGCATACAAATCCCAACATCCGACAAACCTTCCCTATTGCTCCCCATCCAGTCATACCTACAGGCTACTATACAGTTACAATGTCACCCCCACTACCTACCTACCTACTCCTTAGCTATTCCCCTCTACTGTGCCACACAGGTATGGAATAACTACACCTACCCCGAATACCTGCATGTAACCTATCCAGACCTGTGAAACAGGAATCCAACTTCACCATAAACTCATCTTTGTCAACAGTCATACCTGACATGTAAACCTGACCTAAGCATGGATAATACCGAAATTTTAATGTAAGCTAAGCATGAAGAATGGGGTATGTAGCTTTGTTATGTCTGTTACCCTCTATGAATGTGAACACCCCAATATTAATTGGAATAAATAGCTGGGGTCAATGTGGAGCTCTACACTCTTGGCCACCTCTGACAATGGACAAGCATACAGTCCGAGTATCCCGGTTGACAGATGTGAACAAAATGCATGACGTTGCGCATGTGTATGTGGGTGTAAGCCTGTTTGGCCGCTGGTATGCGAGTACCACACTGATGAAGCAATGTAAAGGCTAACTGAGGGCAAGATGCCACAATCAGAGGTCAGTAATGCTGTGCTACATGCAAACAAGCGCATACCCACCTACAAATGTTCTACAGTGCCTCAGTCACTCTGTAGCCAACAGTTGTTGTCGTGGCCATTAACAAATTAATCTGCACTGCCAGGTTGCAAACCTCCAACCCTGCACACTACAGTAGACATGAGTTCCACTAAGCCATGGCGGATACACATTCAGCTGCTGTGATCACAAACACATCATCCAGCACAGGCATCCAACAGTATAGGAAATGTATATAAGTGTGTAGATTAATACCAGAACACGTGTCCATTACTCAACAACAGTATTATGAGCAGTCTATGTGCAGTACAGAACAGTGCCTGTCCAATCATACTGTGAGAACAGTAGTCCTGCATAATAATGAAGGGAATAATGATATATGGTGGACACCGTGGGGGTGTATAAGCATGCTTCATGCACAGTATGTCACACCTGGGGTATTGGTACCATGGAACCGGGAGATGAGGCTGGCCAGGTGGGTGAGCAAACCGCTGCTACACAATACCCTGGCAGGATGCTACCAGTGGAAGAAACACTGTAGACCAGCTAGCTCTACTCTTGACACAACAACAGGTCCATCCCTGGTGGGATGAACCAACAGTTGTGGGTCACATTGATGTCACCACCAGTATCGAAGGAGGATCAGGGGAAGGCTGGTGCATACATGGACTAAATAGATGAGGAGTCTGCAGATGCTTGGGTGGGGACAGTATACTGGAGGTGTACCAAGATGTGCAGAGAGGGGAAATGTGTGGAGGTGTAGTATGGCAGGGCCAGCAACCGGGGAATGGATGGATGCTGTGCACGTGGAGCTTGGGGGACGCG